>NC_051159.1:160094996-160121464 GCF_013339745.2 Dermacentor silvarum | reverse complement strand
TACAACTAGAGACTTACCGTCCCTAATATTTCTCGTGAACAAGGTTCATCTCGTGCAATATTGACCTTTTGGTCCTAGGCCGTGATTTTTATGAATATATTGTTGTTAATGGAAAAGGACCTGTCCTCATAATCATCTTGTAAGTGTTACTATTCCTCTAATCAACTGTGTCACTCCCAAACGCGTAACGTACGAAGCTCAATGATTTCGATCCAATGGTGCAGTCTATTGTCGAAGATATGGAAATTGTACACTGACTTTATTGAACATGAGGGAGTTGTTGATGCACTATGGAGTCGATTACTGAAATGTGCCCTCACTGCATAAACACTTTTATATACGACCAAAAGTAAAAACTGCTAAAAGCACACCCTGGATTAACCGTATATTTCGATTTAAAATGTAAATTGAAACGACTGAAAATGAGTAACCCATGATCCGCTAATCCTAGAGTTTAAAACAAATTTGCACGCGATTTACGCAAATCAAAGGCGTTTTACAAATTAAAAGAACCCTAAAAAATTTCGAAAAAAATGTGGTTTATCCCTCTTATAAGGAATCGGTATAGAACACGAAAGTGAAACGTGTCTTCACAGCAGTATGTAACGTTTATTGCACATGATATATATGTTTTGGTGTTGGTCTAAAGCGCCCTTAGCGTTGATGCACCCACGCTGACGCCTGGTGCACGTCTCCTCCATCACGACTACCAACTTCGATGACCATGAGCACCGTCGTGCATATGGAAGCTGCACTACGCTGCACACGCTAGCACAACGCGAAGACGAAGCCGTAACTGACACACTAATACAACGCGCAAACAAGCACGTAACTGAATCGTCACCGAGTCCAATCAGCGCGTACAGCGCGTCGTAATTGCAGCCTCCGCCTCCGCGATCACTTTCAGAAACATTTTCAGAGCTAATTGCGGAGCCACGCTCCGCTGTGCTGATACGTTGACGCCACCTTGGCGTTGGTAGTGCTTCTTGATGCCACGTCCCTCGGAATCTGGCATCGAGCGTCGTAGTGCTGACACCACCGAAGCGTTCACTGTCGGTGCGCGTTAGTGTCATATGCATACTTCTCTTTCTGCTCGTAGGCGGCGGCACGCCCGAGCAAGAGCGCGGGTACACGGAGGAGTGTGCAGATATATAAGGCGCGTCTGTGTACTCTCTGCAAATGCGTTTGTGGCGCAATGGTTAAACGCTCGGCGTTCTATATCGTCGCGGACCGAAGGTCGTGGGTTCGATTTCCAATTTTCTATGTTTGTGGAACTTTTTCTTCTGGTTTCTTTCTTTGTATTATGTTCTGTACATTGTAGCTGACGTATTTCCGTGACGGAATACGTCAGTGAAGTCTTGATGGAACCCCGCATAAAACACTTTCGGGTTAAATATCCTACTAAGTTCTGGAACTTCCTAAGCGACAGCAAGGGCAGGTCCGACAGATCTTAGCTAATTTAAAAACAGTTACGGATCTGAAAGTCACTGCGGAGCATTTTCACAACTTCTTTCATAGCGTACTTGCTAAGATAAGTCTTACTGCGCCTAATTAAGAGTGTTTCACCACCTGATGTTGACTTCATATCATAGTCTGGTGTTGTTTTCAATGATTTTGAACTTCAACAGAAAATCAATTTGTGGTCCAGACACATAAACCTAATGTTTTCTTCGCCGTTATGCATGCAGATGCAGAAATTATTGCTCATTTTGTCATTGTGCTGTTGCGATGTTCCTGTTAACTGCAAACTACCTAGTGATTGGAGAGTGGCTCGTGCTATTCCCATATTTAATAAAGGCAACCATTACTCTTAGAAATTACAGTCCTATCTCATTAACATCACCAATTTTCTAAAATGCTTGACATGTAAACATGAAAATCTACACGCATGCGGATTCCTTGAACAAAACTATATACCAACTAACCTTCAGCATGGCTTTAGAAAGGGTTATTCACCGTAACTCAGTCACAGTGGGTGCAGAAGCTCTGGATAAGAATGGTCAAATGGACGTCATATTCCTCCATTTAGTAAGGCATTTGCCAAAGTTATTTATCACATACTAATTGCGAAACTTGAGGACAATAATCTTCCCGATATATTTATTGCATGGATTGGATACCACTTTACAGAACGCCCCCAGTTTGTTTTAGTATGGGAACAATTAGAGCTTCTTCGGTAACACCAAGCGTGCCCCAGGGCAGTGTTCTGAGGCCATTGTTGTTATTTACTTTATGTAAATGACATTGTTAAGGTAGTACTACCAGGAACTCAAATCCGACTGTTCGCTTATATAGTGCGCTTTTTCTTAAGTTACTTGTACTAATGATCAACACAATTTGAATTTTATTCTTAATAACAAAAAACTGGTGTAATTAACATGGTATGACTCTAAACGCACAAAAACCTGTTTATCTTCGTGTACCTCATACAAAAACACCTCTTGACTTCACGTATACCTTGGCTCATCATCACTGCACAGGCAACCAGCTACAAATATCTCGGCGTAACATAACTAATGACCTCTCTTGAAACCTACACATAGACAACATATGTTCTGCCGCTATCCGTAAGTTGTGTTTCTAAAACATAAGCTTAGAAAGTCTCCTTTTAACATTAAACTTCTCAGTTACTTTACATATATAAGACCTAAACTAGAATACTTTTGTGTTGCATGGAACCCCTTCACTAAATCTAACATAAAAAAAAACTTGATCTGTACAAAGTAAGGCTGTTACGTTTGTTCTAAATATAAAAAAAAACTCTCAACGTCTGAACTCATTGCTGCTAAAACATTGAAAACTTGAACTACGACAAAAACAGAACCGCCTCAACTTCTTTACCCTATTCTTAATCATAGGTTATCGTTGATCCACATGCATATTTATATCTCCTCTTGTCCACTAGACGCACACGACGTCATCAACCCCATTCTTTAACCGCGTATTTTGCTAAACTAGCGCTTTTTCAGTTTCTATTTTTCGCGTGTACTGTTTTAGAATGGAACCCTCTAACTGATTTTAGCCAATTTTCTGTAATTTAGAGGCTTGATAGTACTGTTATTGGTATGTTCCATTTTGCCTAATGCTTTCCTATGTTATCTTTTGTGTTAGCACTTTTATACTACCTCTTGTACCAGTCCTGCTTGGCCAATTCTTGGTCTGCAGTATGAAATAAAATAATAAATAAATAAATAAATAAATAATAAATAAATAAATAAATAAATAATAAATAAATAATAAATAAATAATAAATAAATAATATAAATAATAATAATAAATAATAAATAATAAATAAATAAATAAATAAATAATAAATAATAAATAAATAAATAAATAATAAATAAAGCGTCTGGGCTGATAAACAAATGCCGAGAGTTTTTTATGATATCGTTAAACGTTTGTTTTTCTGTATGCATCTGATTCTTCCACCATACTCAGGTTCTTTAAATACGTACTTCAAAGGCCAAGCTACTATTATTTTGCTTTGACCACCTAAGGGAGTACTTATAATGTACTGCCACCTGTCATCCAAACACGAGTTGTCATGAAGAGTACAAACAGAGCAGCGCAAGCACGCGGAAACGAAGTTACGCTTTCTTTCGGAGGAGGTACCTGCCTGTGTTCTTTCTCACACAGCGAGAATGCCATTTGTCAAGTGACGTGAGAGCTGCGAATTGCGGCTGTACGTCACAAGCAACGTGTGTGGCTCCGTTCTCTTCTTGAAGTCTGTTCCCGCGCGAGATATTCGCCTGACTTCAGGCAGCTTGACATACCACGAGAATTCACTGCCTCTCTTTTGACATTGCTGTGAAACTTTTTTCAATGTTACCCAGATTTCAGCTTCCTTGCAAGCTCGATGTTTTTGTCCTGAGTATTAAAGTTTTGCATTTCGTCACTGTCTCCTCAAGAGAGAACGTTATGATGCCCTGCGTCGAGGTGCTGGAGAAAAGTCGCGCGCCGCTATTCACTCGAGTTCTGGCTTTTCGTGCACACAGTTTTTCCGAAACTGCTGCTTTTGTGATTTCAAATTGCTGCTGTCAGCTATCGCATATAAAAGTGTGACGGAAGCTTATATGCAAACTTCTTGGTGTTATGCATATTGAGAAGTACACGTGATGGTACATCAGAAGGCTCTAATCATAGGTATTTATCAATGATATGTTTTGCTGTAGTCTATGTACTGCTAAGCGTGGGGATGCTGCCATCACAGTCGACAGACTACCTCACCAGGGTGGTTCTGCCGAGACGGAAACAGTGCTGAAGCCCCGAAACGATTCTCATAACGAGGGATGCTTATACTCTACGGGTTCTCAATCATCCATGAGGTTAAAGTGAAGTTAAAATATGCGTGTTCTCTAGCGTCTACTCAGGAGGCCATGGAACCTATAAAATTTGAAAGCGTCTAATCACCACCACGAAAAAAACTAAGAAATGAAATGCCCTGTTACGCTGAGAAATCAAATTAATTGCTAAGGTCCTCCTACTCCACCGGAGTGTGGGGAGTCTAAGAGGAAATATGCTTTCGAGCTCTCACCAAAATCATCGAGAGTTGTGGGAACGTCGGTGAAATGGCTAGTGGTCCCAGTAGAGGTGCCCAATACGACTTAATTACTACGAGGAATCCCACATTCAGGACGCTGCTCCAGTTGGGGCTCGAGGGCATCCCGCATTTAGCTCCTTTTCTTCGCTCTATCACTTTCTCCTCCAGAGTGGTCACTTGACCCACACCTTTATCGCTTACATATGACCACAATGCCGAGGAAGAAAGAATGAAGCTCCGACGTTTGCTGCCAAAAGAAAAGTATGAAGAAAGTTAAAGGAATTCAGCAAAAGCTGCGTAATGCTCCTAACCTGTCAAAGAGTCATAAGGGAAAGTTATGAGCTATGTAAGAAATAATGTAGCGGATGTTTGTTTGTTTAAAGCGTTACTCTAAGCGTAGCTGAGTAACTCTCTCTCTCTTCTCATTTTACCTCGCTCTACACGGGCTGCGTCCAAGGCTAGTGAGACCAACTTTCACCCCGACTGCAGCACATTTATTGGTGTGCATTATTTCATTCCAAAAAGCGCAAGCTACCGCAGACGTAGGCTGAAGTAAAACCAACTGCACTCAAAATTTAATACCTGGGGAATGTTCCTAACTCTGATGTGTGTGTATACAGACAAGCGTGTGTCTGCGATCACAACAGCTAAGCCACAGGCGAATTTGAGTGACCTTAAGGTGAGAACTCTCAGCATTCAGACCTCAAGTAGTCACCGCAAACTATAGCTTGAAACTATAGCAACTTTAGTAAAAGAAGTCGCAGCTGTAGTACAGTGAACGGCTGCCATACTCCGCACCAAAACTTTTCTCGTCATGTCCTTCACGCAACAAGATGTAATCATGAAGTCCGCATGACGATGCTAAAATTAAAATATAAGATTTCCAATACAATAACTGGTTGCAAGCATTATCGATACCGGGACATTCGGCCCCAACTGCGCCAGGACAATATCGATGACGCGAAAAGTCAGTAAGCAAGGTTGTGATGATGATGGTGTTGTTGGTGATAATGATGAAAATGATGAAGGCGATTTCCTAGAAAAAAGGCACCTAGTGTAGGGATCAGACAAGCAATTTGATGGTATTACGATAAATAAAAAGATAAAGTGCGAAGAAAACTATCCTAAACCAAATAAGGTAATACGTAATACTTCATTCAGCCTTGCGAACAGAATAAAACTAACGATCTTTGCGGAGGAACTGCATTGGCGTTCCATTATTAGTTAACAAAACGTTGTTTTATGCATTGAAGCACAAAAGTAACTGGAACGCCAGTGCATTTCTCCGCAAAGTTCGGAAATTTATATCTCGAAACTGGCGTCAACCTGAGAATTCGCTCCAAGTAGATCTGCCTTCAGAAATCCACGGCTAGAAATTGTAATTTACAATAGAGCCGTAAGGTATTAGTTTAAAGCGTGACTAGGACATTTTTTGTTAATGCGTCAATTATGCATTTCAGTTTTAAATGCCAAGCATTTCAGTGGCGAACATTTGCCGGCTTTGAGAGTATCTATCTATCTATCTATCTATCTATCTATCTATCTATCTATCTATCTATCTATCTATCTATCTATCTATCTATCTATCTATCTATCTTCTATCTATCTATCTATCTAGCCATCTACGTCTTGGTGCTCTCTTGGTCATTTCGTTAACTTGGTATGTGGCAAAATTGGCATAGTATGGCAAGAGTATATGACGAACATAAATTATAGGTTATGACATGAATGTCTGACATGTATGTCAAGTATGACATGTATGTATATCTGTCAGGTAGGTCATGAAACAGCCGCGTACGTCTTGGTGCTCTCATAGTCGTTTCGTTGATATGGTATGTACCAAAATGGGCATAGTATGACAAGAAAGTATGACGAACATACATAATAGGTCATGACATGAATGTCATGGCATGCGTGTCATGTAGGTGATGAAACAGCCGCCTACGTCTTGGTGCTGTCATGGTCGTTTCGTTAACTTGGTAGGCTTTCCGCAAACTGCTTCGCGTAACATCGATTCCCACAGGGGGTGGGATCTGCCGGCTTCTTGTGCATGTCCGCCTCTTCGAGTAGAGCAGCTCATGAACTAGAATTGTGCAATCTGCCACGGGCTACCTTTAAAATTTTTTGAAAGCGTTCGCCGAAACACCCGGCATTCTACCTATTTTTATGTCCACTGCAGGACGAACGCCCCTCCCTCCGATCACCAATTACCCCTGTCTTGCGCTAGCTGATTGCAACTTGGGCCTGCATCTCTTAATGTCAGCTAGGATATCGGCTGTCCCCGTTTGCTGTCTGACCCACACCGCTCTATTCCTGTCTCCTAACGTTACGCCTAACACTTCTTGTTCCATCGTTCCTTACATGGTCCTTAACTTATTCTCGAGCTTCTTTGTTAACCTGAAAGTTTCTGCCTCATATGCTAGCATCGGTAGACTGCAATGTTTGCACACTTTTCGAAGACAGCGGTAACGTCCCAGTAAAGATTCCGCAATGCCTGTTGGATGCACTCCAGCCTATTTTTTATTCTTCTGTAAATTTCTTTCTCATGATCAGGGTCTCT
Source organism: Dermacentor silvarum (assembly GCF_013339745.2). Lineage (NCBI taxonomy): Eukaryota > Metazoa > Arthropoda > Arachnida > Ixodida > Ixodidae > Dermacentor > Dermacentor silvarum. The sequence continues at coordinate 160,114,364 of NC_051159.1, read as the reverse complement.
TATGTCAGCAATGGATTGAATATTTGAGCGGGCGCTCTCACTGTAGGTCCCCCTGAATTGTGTTCCGGTGTTTGCTTTCCTCTGTTGCTGTCAAAAGTTATCAGACATTGCATTAGTGTTACCTGCTCTGTTGTTCTTTGTTATTTGCCTTTCAGCTTTGTTGACTCCACGCCCAACTCTGGCTCTATTTCTTCGTCTTTTGTTCTGTTTCTTCGTGACAGTATGTTTACCGGCACCTTTGTTTGCGTTTCGCTTCCCTAGTCCCAGGATAATGAAGTGAATAGCGGAAGGTTCTTTGTTCAGTCAGCTTTACTTCACTTCAAATAAAACACCGTAACAGCAGCTCTTCATTAAAGGACACCTCTTAATTGTAACCCGAAAGGTCGCTGCAGCACCGAATAAGAAGGGCGCTTCAGATCGCGCATTTAATTAAGTGCGCCTTCTAGTCCGCACAGCAATGGCGTTTTCGCAAAGAGCACTGAAAGTGAAAAGCCTGCGTGTTCCTGCTCTTCACGCGAAGTTTTGTTATGCGGTGTCCTGTCACCTTATCAATCTGAAAGATGAAATCAAAGGACTGTCTCTTTCCTCGAAGTCTGATAAATGCATGAGCCACGTGCGCGTCGCACATGCTTGCAATATGAATATGGCTAACATGGAATAAAAACAAAATAAAAAAACTCACTCCTTCACAGGTGTATGTCAATTTCATAAACTGATTCATCAAGGACAGCGCAGCTCTTTAAACGAGTTCTCACACTCCTAGAAAGTACTATAGTCGGTGATAACCTAAGAATTCAGTACAAGCTCTACCCACAAAAAACGCCGTGCCTTGAACCTTGAATGAGAACCGATCTAGCGGGAGTCCGCTCATAGCTTTGTGACATTTATTTATTTATTTATTTATTTATTTATTTATTTATTTATTTATTTATTTATTTATTTATTTATTTATTTATTTATTTATTTATTTATTTATTTATTTATTTATTTGCAAGATACTGCAGGCCCAAGCTAGGGCCCACGCAGGAGGGGTATCACAAGGTTTACACAAGCAAAAAACACCAAACAGAATTCAATACAGATCATGAAGACAGGAAAAAAATAATATATTTTTACGGGGAGATTTACAGAAAAGGGGGTTTATTTACACTATGTACAAGGAGACTAAATGTTGGCCAGCAACAACAAAGATGGCGAACCACAGTTTCACCTCTTCCTCGTCTCGTCGGCTCTATGCTTCAGCATCTTCTTTGTCCACCGGACAACTGGCTCATAACACTGCCCTCCGACGGCGAAAGCACCGACTCGGTGCAGGTGAACGAAGGGTACATGAAAAAAAAATAAAACTAGCACACAAGGTATTAAGGGGTGTCCAGGGCACGATAGGGCTTGAGACGGACAACGCGTACAGTGTCCTTGCGGAGAGGAGCAGAGGATGACGAAGGGAGCAGTGGAGCGATTTCATAAGTGACATCAGTCACTTGGCGGCACACGCGATATGGACCGGTGTACTGGAAGAGCAGTTTTTCGGATAAGCCAACGCGTCGTGCTGGGGACCACAGCAGAACGAGCGATCCAGGGACAAAGTGGGTGGTCCTGCGGTGGCTGTTGTAGCGAGACTGCTGGTGGATTTGGGACTCAGAAAATCGAGTGCGAGCAACTTGACGTGCATGGTCGGCACGTGCAATAGTCGCTTGAGCATATTCAGTGGGTGGGCACCCAGAAGAAGGCACCAGGGTGTCCATGGGCAATGTAGGGTTTCGACCGTATAAGAGGAAAAACGGCGAATTACCAGCAGTCTCATGCCTGGAAGCGTTGTACGCGAATGTCACAAAGGGTAGTGCAACGTCCCAGTCGTGGTGGTCGGCAGATACATACATGGCCAACATGTCGGTAAGGGTGCGGTTCAGGCGTTCTGTCAAGCCATTCGTCTGTGGATGGTAGGCTGTAGTCAGGTTATGTTGCGTCGCACAGGATCTTAAAATGTCATCAATCACCCTGGACACGAACTGTCTGCCGCGGTCAGTGAACAGTTGCCGAGGAGCTCCGTGCTGAAGTATGACGTTATGTAGCAAGAACTCTGCAACGTCGGTGGCACAGCTAGTGGGAAGTGCGCGCGTAATCGGAATCCGCGTCGCATAATCTGTGGCAACGGCGACCCACTTGTTCCCAGAGGCGGATAGGGGAAACGGACCAAGTAAATCGAGGCCGACGCGGTGAAAAGGCTCGTAAGGAATGTCCAGAGGCTAAAGATGGCCTGCAGCTGGCAGAGTCAACTTTTTTTGGCGCTGACAATGGTCACATGAGCCCCCGTAACGGTGCACTGAGCGTGACATTCCAGGCCAACAGAAAGGGTGGCGTGCGCGGTCATATGTGCGTGACATGCCAAGATGTCCCGCCGTTGGTGCGTCGTGAAGCTGCGCCAGTACAGTTGAATGGAGGTGAGCCGGGATGACTAACAACAGGTCAGGACCGTCAGGGAGTAAATTGGGACGATATAACGTGTCGTTTTGGAGTACAAAGAGGCGCAGGGAAGGATCAGGAGCGTGGGAGTGCAATTTTTCGATGATCTTGCGTAGAGATGCGTCAAGGCGTTGTTCGGCAGCGATGTTGAAGAGTTGAGAGATGGAAAGAACACACAGGCTGGAGTCGCTCAGGGCCGCGTCCGGTGGATCTACTGGGTATCTGGGCTGCAGTAGATTTACAGAAACGGGGGTTTATTTACGCTATGTACAAGGAGACTAAATGTTGGCCAGCAACAACAAAGATGGCGAATCACAGTTTCACCTCTTCCTCGTCTCGTCGGCTCTATGCTCCAGCGTCGTCTTTGTCCGCCGGAAAGCTAGCTCATAACAATATACATAAACGTTACACACCAATGAGCACCCTATGGCCGTGAAAACAATTAGAAACATTGCAACTTTAGGCAAAACATTGTTTTCCTAATGTAAATTCTAGGCTAATCTGAAAATAAATACTCGTTGTTCCCAGCTAAAAATAATGCCCTCGGCTCAGAACTGATATCAGGACCGCCCATAAAATATGCCAGGACATCCAGGTTTCATTCCAAAGCCATTGACACAAGGGCAGATCAAATCTTTATGGAGAAAAGAGTCGTTTTAAACACGTAAGACCGCTTGAAGTCACTGAAATAGGCGAACCTAATTGGCTGGAGCATCTATGATGTGAATTTTGTTTGAGTTGGCCAGCGTACCTTTTAATCTTAGGTTGTCACCGTCTATAAGGGTGATTCATCGGCTAACGCCACCTGCACGCCTCACCGACGCCCTTGTCATACAACCACTACAGGGCTCCCATGAAGGCTGCGTTGCTGGCTTATCTTTACCACCATAGCCGTGTACGAACTCCTAGCTCTCCTAAACGTGGAGCCGATATTTCACGATGTGAGAAAGAAAATTTACAGATTACTGAATGCTTGAGGTGTACGCAAGGAACATTTGTTCTATTGCGATAGCAATTATATATGGACACTTCAAGCAAATTATTGCCGTCGTCATTGCCGTGAGGATCCACATGTATTAAGGTATATTTTGAAAAAAGAAGACGCATATGTTTGGCATATGCTTATCCACGTCCCATCTGCGGTTTATATTGCCACACTATTCTATCACTTAAGTTGCTCATACATGGTCTTAAGTTCTTGGCGAATTTATTCCTCCGGATATTGAGAATTTCAGGCCAAAAACAAATATCCTGAGATATGCCATTCACAGCGCATGCCCTTTATCCTAAATCTTCACCGACTAATAACTATTAAAAGTTCAAAATAATAATGTCAGTGCTCAAAAGTTAAAGTGATGTAATTCTACTGTGGCGGCTATTTACGGGCACGGTAATGGCGCCTGTCCGATGTCATTACAGGCATTAGACGGTGTGTTGAAGCTTCTAAGGGTTCCGGAAATATTGGCGCATCCGCGTATGTCGCATCCACGTTAGTCGGACACGCGGATAGCTAGAGCACCTTCCAATAAGTTCAAGCGCAACATTAAAGCTCGCTAGCGCAGTCAGTGCTTCACCTTTCGGGAGAAAGTGCCAGTTTTATAATGATTCCTAATTACGCTTCAAATTTAAATTTCGAGGCGTGGACCCAGGTTGCGTTGCCGTTTGATATTGAGCACATTGCATCACGCCCACTTTTACCCGCCACAAAGATAATGGCTAGCTATACGAAACACGTCTGGACAGCTTCGCCGTAAATTTAACGAATGGACCCATCACAGATGACCCCAAGAGAGTGGGTAGTGAGAACGTTGTTTTACGAGCTTAGAAAAAGTTGGTACACTGATAAAAGCGTCATGAAAGAATAACAAGGATGGTTTTCGGAACGAACGGCTCTTGTGTGTCTTGTACTAAAACGTGCTGCTTTTATACGACTGCGTTTTTTCTTCAATGTGGTGCGAATGAATGACCCGAGTTTGTATTGTTTCTTGAATATTCTATATTGCGAGTACACCTCATTCTGTAACAATGCAATAATTGGTCTTTAAACGCGTAAACTTCCTTGCGGAAAGAATGAATCTTCCACTGAATGGTCTGATGTTTTGTTTTCTCAGTAGAAATAGCATGCTAAAAGTAGTATAAAATATTTATGCTCGCTTTATTTTAACGCATTCTCGTTTAATTTCTAGCTTTAACTTCTGTTAACAACCGCGCATGGCTTCATGTGTTTTCATTGGAAATAAAATTTAGAATAAATCAGATAAGTTGTCTGAACATTGATCTAACGTAAGAATTAAAAAGGCAATGACTTACAGCCCTCCAACCACAAGTATATCATCGGTTCCTTTGTAAAAATACGCACTCTCTAACCTCCAGGTGTTTCAGCTTGGCAGCTTTCTTGCAATGGAAAAAAAATTCGTCGGCCCTTCCCCTACCGGGAACAGGGGGGCACGTGAAGCTTGTCGTACCCTCAAAATTGGGTATCGCGTTCCATGGCCTCGGGGTTCGCTGCCCTTCGTTGACGCTGGACTTCGGCAAGATGGGCTTTTAACGTGGGGTCCGCTGCCCGCCGCTGTAACCAAACCTGGGCTTGGGCTGTCTTGAACACAGGATCCCCACGGCGAGCGCGAGCCTGCTCCCGGCGACGTTGACGTCGTTTCTCGTCGAAAGCGGCCTGTTCCGCCGCCGACCGAACAATGTGAGCCTTCCCATCCGTTTGCCGAGAGTGCACTGAAAAGGAGACCCGACGGAACTCGTGCAAGGCCCTTTCCTACCCTTTTGATTTTTCCCGGTGCGCGCCCGCTCCTGATTGGGTGCTCGCGTCGCGTGTTACGGGCGCGTGCCTCACACGTTTCACCAGTGGTCTATTATTAATTAGCCTTTCCCGCCGTTTTCCTTCACTTGTGCGAGACGGTTTTTTTTTTTTTTGCGGTCACACTTTCAACGGCACCGACGCTTGTGAGGTTACACAAGCTTCGCTTGAAGACGCCGAAGTGACGCCCATGATGTCGCACCATTCCGCCGGACTCCACCTTCATTGTTGCGCGATCGCCCCTGCATACGATGCAACCACGTGGCAATTGGGAGCCTAAGATCGACGCAGTTCCCACGGAAGTAAGTCCTCAAAGTTGGACCCTTGCATCAATTAGTGACATCTCCATGATTGTCAGCTTGTCAGGGTCAGGAGAGTGACCTTCGCGCTAGTTACCGCTTGCACGGAGGGTGGCGGTTGTTGTCGCCTCGAAGTGAGCTCCTTTGTTTGCTCGTCACACTCTATGTCGGCCCCCGTCACAGCCTGGGCGGGTGCTGATGAAGGGGCTGCCTTGTAGGAAGCACCCAAAGAATGCCCGTTGCTGCTTTGAGACACCACTAAGCCACCACAGCGGGTTCGAGATTGTCGAATTATCTGCGAGCTCAGCAAACGTGAACTGTACTGTAAGACAAGCAATGCTAGGCAAACGAAAGATTCTAATTTTATTAAGGCCTGGCGAATAACGAGAAAGCCGAATACTTATATAAAAAAACAAGAAAGCGGCGACTGACGCAACGGTGAAGATGTTGAAGAATTATACGAAGTACCCCAGCCAGTAACAGAAAGCTACGATAAAGAAAAGGTGCTGATATGCGCATAAAAAGGCCGAATAATTATATAACAACAGCGCAGGCAAGTGCAAGACGTGACAAGGTTTCGAACGAGGAAGATAACGAGTTTCTTTCGTTTAGTGCATTTGTTTCAGCTATTTGTGGTGCCTGGCAAGTCAGCGAGTCACCGACAGAGAAAGTGAAGCAATCGAAAGCGGACACGGGACTTCGAGCGGCGAGCAGTAGCAATTACAAGGAAGCCTGCGCCTACACACCGGCCATGGCTGCTTCCTGCTGCAACAAAAGCATCACTGCCGGTTGTATTTTGATATCCTCAGTCGATTTCAATTAGCGCTACTGTTTAGATTGAACAAACTCTGTATACGGGTTTGAAAAGGTACACTCCTAAATTAATGAGCACTGCTACAGGTGTACATGCGTTAAACAAAAAAGAAGGGGAAAAACAACTAGGACGGCCAGCCACGAAGATATATCTGTGTCTACTTTTAGAGCTTTAAGGAAATGGTGCTTTGAATACTACCTTCATCCTCCTTTGTCTCTATATGTTATGAAAGAAAAGTGACTTGCTTCGTGCTGCGCCTATTATATAATGCATCATCGCTAATTTAAACTGAATGGCCTACACTGGGGACTACGCACCGCTTTATGAGATGGACTGAAGACGGGTACGTTAACGCGTAACATTAGAATGCCTAAGTTGTTGTTTTGAATTCCGCAAACGCTGGTTGGGAACAGACGCTTTATACCATGTTAATTCATTGCACGACCGTATCAAACGCACAACATATTTCACCAATTCTGGCGAATTCTTCTTTTCTATGTGGCATTTTCAGTCATAATCACAATTCATAACTTCTTTAACATTTTTTTTTCGCTACACCGAACAACATGCTAATGTAACACAGTTTGGGCCAGCCTCTCGGCGTTTCTCTAGGCTTATACTCGTACATTCTCAGTCTTTCTTGGATTCTACTATATGTACAAATTGACCTTATATTCTGCAAGGTATACTTATACCCTGGGCAAAAAGCATTCTTCGTTACCTCGACTCACACTGCCTATCCGTTAGCATGCATTATCTTGGAGCACAGCTCTGTGTGCACTTTGATAGCTGACGACTGATACAGCAGTTTCGGTTTTGCTCTAAGCTCGGAGCTTCGACAGCTAGAGCTAGCGCATTGTCTACAGGAAAACGCGTAGCTACCCACGAGGAGTCTAAAATGCGGGAACCACTGCTTTGGTTTCTCACTTCTTTCTGCCGGATTTCCTTAAATTCTTGCCCCCCGTTGAGGTTTGAGTTGCCTCGTAGATCGTATTGAACACAGCCAACCCTGCATCATTCACTGATCAACTCTTAGCACTAGTTCTTCTTTGATTTCGGGGTGCAACTACACTATTTTCAGCACCATGTTGAGTGATCTGGCATCCATTAAACCACAGATGTTCACGTCTGAGTGATACAAATACATATTTTATCGCCACAGTAAATGCAATCAATGTGAAAGGAAACAAAATAATGTAATTTCGTTGTGCTGCTGCTGGGAAGGCACATTTTTGTAAAAAAAAAAAGTGGTAGATTTAATTTCGACTTACGTGGGCTTCCTTTGTTCAATTTTTTTTTAAAGCAATCTGTTATACAGTTCGCCCTGTCCAAGCACCGTATTTAACGCAACTCTACTGCAGTTATCGCTGTCAAGTCGCAGGACAGGGTATGATCACTCAAGGTGCCTCAGTAGCGACCAATCACTTCTCGAGGCAATGCCGCATCTTACGTCTGAATGCACGTCTCATGCATCGGCTGATCCGAAACGCCCGTCTCACTAGCGGCAAAGACGAGCATAAATGATCATCCGGAAGTAGCACGTCGTTAAATATCGGCCAGCAGGCGAAGTCGGTAGCGCACAAGACTCCACGGGCATTGTCACTGCAGGCAGGCGCGGTTTCCCATAGGGCAGCGAAAGAATGTTGTGAATGGACAGCGTCTTTGTGGAGGGAGAAGAGAGACGCGACACCGTCATGAGCATGTGAAAAGCAGCGAGCGCTCGAGCGAAGATGCATGAGCTTTTGTGCCACATACGGCTACACTTCCGTCCACTATGTGAGCGCTATACCCGGAAGCGCCGTACGCATGCCTGAGCATATATGTCGTAGCCAAGGTGCTGGTCATGCACGCTTTACTCTGGCACATTTCATATCGATTCTTCCAAAGGTTTATACGACTTAAAACGAAAGTAGATGCAAGTTTGCAGCCCAGCTAAGCAATCATTTCTCTGCCCCGTTTAATTGATCGGACCTGTCTCCACTGAAAATCGGTCCCAAGTCACGCAATCATCATCGCGCAAACTATCGAGATGGCGGAATTTGATGTTTTTTGCCTACCTAATGGTTAGGAAAGTAAGCACAGAAAGTTTAGAAAGGTTTGCGCTTATAAAGGAGTTGCTCTCGATGGCGTATTTTTTCTGTAATGACGATGTTCCAGTATCGTTTGTTTTATGGTTGAGTAATCTTGTAGACAGTTTGGCCGGCCGCTTGTACACATATTACGGTAATAAAGACGGTAGCGCTTGGAAGTCCATTGCCTTCTGACCTAGTCAGCGTCCGTGGGTGACAACGTTTCTAGAATGTTCCTGGCGCTCTTTCAGCGGTGATCTCCGACAGCTGTCACTGCTCAGTGGGGCCGCAGCGCCGAACCTTTGAACACGTGTATGGGCGCTCGCGCGCGATGCCACTGTAGTTCTATCCACGATGTTAAGCCTTCTCCCAAGGATTGCCGAATAATTGTAATTTCCTACTCAAGATCACTGCATATAGTTTCACAATATATACACTTACCGTCACATCAGATATACCTACGACGCCTCGTAGCCTCCGGGATACTGTTTAGGCTCCACACCAGTACTGGCCTCGCATGCTTGTCATTGATTCGCCCTTCCAGTGAAACTAATTAATAAATGACTGTACATTTATCGACATGTATTTGTGAATGTGCAACAAATCTGACCCTGCATTTTAGAACGCATGATTCACTTTCCGGTTATGAACAATTCTGCTGAAGGAGGGGTCAACCAAGTTTTTTTTTTTCTGCCCGCTTTCAGGATTTTTTCAATGCTGTCTTGTTCAATCCCAGCGTCGACTGCCGCTCGCACAGAGCTAAGAGTTTTCCTCTCACCTGCACCAATTCTTCTGACCCGCCAAAGCACCTCGCATGCAGTCACGCACAATCGCACACTTACACACGACACACAAATACACGCACGCGCTCTCCATTCACATGTATAATCAAACCGCATAATACACGCACTTGTGAAGCATGTCCTGGTTTTCCTGCTACTTTACCATACGGGAAGAAACAGCGAAAGCATTGGCGACGGGAGTGGAAGAGCTGAAAGCTCATTGTGCGTGTCCGATGACGCGTAGCATTCCATCGTCGACGACCGTTCTGCCTCAGCATTCCCAACGTGCTTCACGGCTAGGCGCATCTTTCTCGAGACACAGCATTCATATGCATTTCCTCGGTATTCCGTTTAGTTCTAGCGCAAGCTGCTTCTTTCACCCTCCTCGGCACGAAGACTACTTCGTGAGATTGCGCGAGAAAGTAACAACTAGAAAATATATTCTCGAAAACCTGAGTCTCTCGGCGTCACATACAGTCATGCCGCTTTGTAAAGTATGCGCTGTATCACCTGATTATATGAATGTCTTTTGTATCGGCTGTTCTTATTTATGCTTCCCAAGCTGAAGCCAATGTGCTTCATTGGAGCGCAAAAGTAACTGCGCAGAATTATTTTTAAACTGGCATGCACGTACTTTGACGTTCGTCGAGTAAAATGACACTGCTTGTAGCGTGGAACGCGAGTTCACATCGCTTTGGGGCTCTTATAGAGTCATCTAAATATGTTATTACCTTACTGTGTTTCTGTCCAGTTTGCATTTGTTGGTGTTGCCTTAGAGGTTATAGGCGGCAGGACGCGCCTGCCCTGTCCAGCTATTCACACAGGCCTCTCCACTGTTATGAGAACATTTTACTCCAAGGCCAAACATTTATTCTAGTGTCTTGATGATAATATACTTCAGACTTCGCGTAATGTAATGTGCTAAGTAATGGTCGTTTAATCGCGTTTTGTACATGCTTTTTTTCACACCAGAGAAGCACTTCTTTCAAGTATAAGCCTGATAATTCGATACGCTATAATTTTTGCAAAAAAAGGTGAATAGTTTCGTAAAATACGTGGTGATCTACAGTTAAAATAAGCTAATTACACAGAAAGCAGCAGAGCAATTTGTACACACTCATGTAAATAAACTTCATTATAACACACAATGACCAGGAACCTGGCGGCAAAAACTTTGCTAGGGAAGATTCGTCGAATAGGCGTAGTTTTCCCTCCTGTACAGAGTTGACCTATTCCTGCAGTTTTCGACAAAGCAAAATATTGAATGCCCGTTTGTAACGCTGATTTACTGTTTGAGCTTCGACGTAGCCTACGCGTCTCACTCATTTCGTTACATCAAAAGTGGAATGTCCCCGCATTCTAGTCTCTGTGATGATCTCGACTTTTATGGGGATCGTATTATTATATGCGAACGTCCTCTTTATGACCAACAGACCTGCATCTGCGTGACTATTTGAACATTCTTGACAAACGCCTTGTCATAATTTATAACAGTGGACAAATTGCTTCCACCGTGGTCATTCCGTGATACGCAGAGGTGTTCCGTGAGCACGCTTCGCGATTTTGTAGCGAAGCTTATCTTACGGGCAGTCTATAAGTGACATTATGTGTCTTTTTTTTTCTACGTGGTGCTTTTGTTAACCTTTTAATGCTGCCACATCTTACTGGGCAACCTAGTTTCCAGCGACATCCTTAAAGGATAGCTGAAATGTTCACAGTACCTATTACGTGCATGACTGGAGACATTGCAATTACGCACGGCTACTGGTACTCCTTTACGCAACGCAGCGTGATTGAGCATCACACTTAGTTCTATAACTGTACCGGCGTTATCTACGGAATTCAAGTCACTTAGATCATACGGTAACCAGTTAGGGCCTATTGCAAGATAATTCGGGAATGTCGTCCAGATTTTACCTTTTACAGTCACTGCAATATTGAAACACTTTCGCAGTCGTAGAAGTAGGAGGCCTCCACACGACCTCCCTTGAAGCTCGTATTCGTAACGAAAACGGCAGAACAATGGTGCGTTTCTCCACCTGTTTAAATAATTTTCTTGGGAACGCGTTCGAATTACGAAAGAACTCGTGCTCTTACTTTCGTAACCGTCACAGCGGCATTGTCTTGAGCTCACCTACCACATATTTTTTTTTTAGCATTAAGCAAGTTTGCGGTGGAGTTCCTTCAATCATCTAGCTCATTAGGGAAGTCGGGAGCTCCGCAATAAGCTGAGTGCGCCCTCATTAGAGAATACGCACCATGGGGGATACCGTCACGAGAATGGCTTGCGCGTGCTGTATTCAGAATGCGTGTCTGCTCCGGTTCATACCTTTCTCGGAGAACGCTCCATTTAGAATATGAAAGACCTTAGTTCAGTAGTATCATATTGCAACGAAGGGCATTTCATCCACAATGCGTAGCAGCTTCTTACAATATGTTTTCCCATTTTGTTGGCTTCAATTTTAATTTATAGCCTCACTTCTACATAAGCGAATGAACGCATGGAAGGAGGACAGGGGACGCTTTCATTTTAAATTTATTTACTATCGTTAGAAGCATACGAAATTATATTTCGGCTTCTGAATTACTGCCAGTCAACATCAAGAGATGGGTCACATTATTATTTGGTTTATCTCCGACAAGAATACTACGACATTGTTTACGTGTTTTGGTGCTTGTCCTTATTATGTCACCCGCAATATTGTTGCCATTATACATTCTATTTTTCATGAATACAAAACGGAATAACACTTTTGACTGAAACAACGCATAAAAAAATATCGCGAAAGAAAAAGCAGAGTGATTTAGGGAACATGAACCGGGAGGTTTTCAAATAGAAAAAAAAAAGATGAAAATATGAATCGTGCAGGTTCTCAATTAGAAAAAAAAAAGAGGACATAAAAAGAAAAAAAAATTGCGGGAGAAAGAATGGTAGCCAGCGTGTGGGTGTATGAGCGAAACCGATGCATCTCATTTGGCGCTTTTTTATCAAATATTCCATTCACAAAATCACGCGATTATGAGGCACGACGGCATGCCTCCTAATCAGAGCCTATAGTCTTCGCATGTAAAACCCCAGAATTTATTGATTATTTACAGCACAAGAGAACAAAGGATCCGAGCACAGTTATACTTTTTCACCGACATTTTCTCCGTCCCGTATGTATTTAGTGGCATTTTTTTCTCCTGACCATAATTTTAGCACTTGGTCACTTCAATCGCAACGCCTGGTAAATATTTATTCCTCGCCCACATATTGAACACGCGGATTGAGTAGTGGTTTTCTCGTTACCATAATCTTAACACTTGATTACTTCAATCGTAACGCCTGGTAATTATTTATTCCTCCCCCCAGATATCGAACACGCGGATTGAGTAATGGTAGAGAAAGTTGCTTAACAAGCTTAATCCTCAACGAAGAACTGCCTGTCATACTATAGAGTTTTAGCAGTGACAAGTTACCGTACGGTTACTGTGGTAATACTGTACCGACCGAGGAGTGCGCATGCGCGCTCTTTAACGCACGGAAAGACTTTCCGTACGGCATACTAAAATTGTAGGTCGTAAAGGAGTCTATACCGCATACGTTAACGTGCGCACCTTGTTTTGCGAGCCGAGCTGGAGCAAGCCAAAACATAGCGAGAAAATGGCGTCGGCCACAGAGTCCACGATGTACATGTGCCCGTCTCGCGTGCGTTTTTCACCATGGTAGGACCATGGGACGAGTAAAGATGCGGCAAAATGGCAGCAAGTATGACAGCCCTTCTAACTGGAAACATAAACTTGAGCTGAGCTGAACTGAACTTGTGGCCGTACCCTTTCGTAACAAGGGAGTAATATACTCAGGCTGAATGAGAAAAAAAAAGAATAAAGGAAACTAAAATGAAGTAATGAAACAGAACATAAAGCGTGGCAAGAGAAAAAAAACGCTTCGGGTTGGTGGCGCCATCTATAATGACGCAGAGGGGGAGCCGTGTTTTTATTGCAGTAAATAACTATATTCTACTTATCTGCTGGTGCAAAGCGACGGCAGAGGTACAATTTACAACAAACAGTCCTATTTTCATATATTGCTTCGACAAAAACACCTATGTAACAAAAAAAAAAAAAAAAATGTTTCGCGTGTTGTTGTACAAAGCGTCACAAGATGTCACCACCAGCTTCGTGACTGGCGTCCACGTTTGCCGTAACCGACACTTCCGTAAAGAATAATATGCGTATGGAAAAGCTAAAGCGTTCTAGTATTCGCCAAAATTAATATTTCACGCTCAGCACATAGTTCTTCCATTCTGCAAGGCCTGAATGTTGCCCACTATCATCATTATCAAGTTACCGTACGCATCGAGCACACACGCAGCTAAAACGTCTTCGGTCATCGCGGTACGTTAGTACGGAACGGTAATACCGTACCGTTTACCGCACTTACCGTACCATAATACGGCATTGCTAAAACTCTCTATGCCACAGCCTCGTTTGGCGTTACTTCGGAGAAAGCGAAACGAGCCTTCCTTTCTGCCTTCCTTTTTTTTCCCCTTTTTTTCTCTTTTTTTTTTTACCTGATCTGGACAGCAGTGCAATAAACATAGGAAGATCACTGCAATATTTTGCCCCGGGACACGTTCCAACATGAAGCATGGTTTCCTCTGGCGACTAAGGCAGGTTTTATTTCTCTGTGGGAAAGTTTGAAATGATAGCATCCGACAGACAGGTGAGATTCAAAGATACAGTGAAAAGAGTGCACTGAGGAAGGACTCGAAGAAAATAAATATTTGCACGTCTGAGTAAGCGCTACTGTAGAGTCGGTTTACTTACATCCTGCCGGTCATTTATTTCGCGAATCTTTTCAGTGAAGCGCGCAGGAAACGTCCTGTGCCTCGCAACGAGTTTTCTTAAAGCGCTCCTTACTCCCGATTTTCATGCGTCTCTTTATCCCTGTGTTCTATTTTTTTTTTCTCTTTTTTGTCTGGCTTTAGGTGTAAAGAAAGCGTGGATGTTGGAGGATTTGTAGTCTTGTTGCTCGTGAATTCTGATCATTTAGTTTATTTGGAAGGACAGCGTGTTCAAGAATTGGAAAGAGCAAATGAACTTCCGGATACAGCAGCGATGTAATCTCGCAAATGCCGTTCCTGAGATGAGGTTCCGTGTGTAGCGGACGACTCGGGCACACAGCTTCTTCGTACCCGCAGCCCCGTACTGGCATAAAAAAGGGCATTTGCATTTGCATTTCTTTCTTTCCTTTTTTTTGTTTTTCTGGAACTGCAATATCTTTCTTTGCTCTTTAGCAAGGAAAGCAGAACGAGGAAGGATGCTAGGATTGGGGGTATATTTAGATAAGGTTCCTGAGTTAAGTCTTTTTGACAGTGCATGTGTTTGCGGAAAGTTTGTAATGCTAATAAATGAAAGGAAAACACATTAGGAAAAAAAATACAAGGAGAGTAGGACTTCCGAATGACTTATTACGAAGGGTTTCGATGGTCTTATGAATATCGTAAGAAGAATGGGTTGTGTTGAAAGAAGTGCTCAAGAGTGCTCTACCGACGAGGCAAGGGAACAGCGTAACACGCGACACCACTCCCAACCTCACCTTCATCACACAAACCACGCGAGCCGAATGGCTCGACACACTCGAAAACTTAGGCAGCGATCACTACATACTGAACATAACGCTACAAACCGGACGCCTACGCAGGAAGATCGGCACAGCCAAAATCACTGACTGGCGAAAAATCAGGGAAGCCCAAGAACAGGACACAGACACAATCACGAACATGGAAGACGGGTGCGACAACCTCCGTCAACAGAAACAACACCACACAAAGGAAATTGCCAGAACAGAAGAGACCCCAGAGGTGGATCCCCACCTACTACACCTGTGGGACGCCAAACGAGTCCTCACCCGCCGTTGGAAAACACAGAAGTACAACAGGAAACTGAAGACACGCATAGCACAAATAACAGCGAAAGCAGAAGAATATGCCATGCAACTCGCCTCGGCGAACTGGTATAGATTCTGCGACTCCTTCGGTGGCACCCTGGGTACCGCCAAGACGTGGCACATACTAAAAGCCATCCTGGACCCCACCAAAACCAAAGGAGAGGGGCACAAGGCCCTGGAGCGGCTACTACACACTTACCCAGGCAGCCAACAAGACCTCATCGACGCCATCAAGAACAAGTGCTATGGCGATCCAGCTCCCACGCAACCATGTACAACACCATACGCGGGACAACCCAACCCACTTTTGGACGAACCTATCACAGAAAACGAGGTGAGAGCGGCCATCGCAGCCACCACCCGTAACACAGCGACGGGCACGGACCGTATCACGAACGCCATGATCCTTAGTGACAAGGCCATCTCCGCGCTCAGCGGCCTTTCTCAACCAACACTGGGAACAAGGTACGGTGCCGGCGATGTAGAAACACGCACGCATAATCATGATCCCCAAACCGGGGAAGAAATTGGCAATTGAAAATCTCAGACCCATCTCGCTCACATCCTGCCTCGGCAAGGTGTACGAGAAAATCATACACTAGAGACTACAGAGACACTTAGAAGACAACAAGCACCTGACAGACACCATGTTTGGTTTCCGCGCAGGCTTGTCCACACAAGACGTTTTACTCCAAATCAAGGAAGAAGTCCTCAGCAAGGTTCCCCGCAGCGGCGAACATACCCTCCTAGCAATCGACATCAAAGGAGCTTTCGACAACGTCACCCATCAAGGAATCCTATAAGATCTCGCCAACACCAACTGCGGTGAGCGAACGTACAAGTACGTTCAGAGCTTCCTAAGCCACCGCACGGCAGAGCTGAAGATTGGGGAGATCCACTGCAGTATACCACCCTCCCAACAAGGGCACACCACAAGGAGCAGTCATCTCACCCACGCTCTTCAATGTCGCCATGATCGGCCTCGCACGAAACCTGCAGGACGTTGAAGGCCTCCACCATGCCTTCTACGCAGACGACATAACACTCTGGACCACAACAGGGTCCCTTATTGAAAAAGAAGAACGGCTGCAAACTGCAGCTGACCTCATCCAAGAATACGTCAGACAACGGGTGTACTACAAAGCTCACCCGAGAAATCTGAACTCATACGAGTCTGGCGAGGCCGGGGTAACCACACAGTCCCCACAGACAGAACACGAAAAATCGAGGTACACCTCAACCGGAGCCTCATACCAGAAACGTCATTTCTCAGGGTGCTGGGCATGTGGCTGCAGTCTAACCAACGTGCTACACACACCCTTACGCTCCTCAAAACCAGTGTCAAGGTGATATCACGCATGATATCCCGTGTAACATCGAAGAATAGAGGCATGAAGGAAGGGGACACCCTCTGACTGGTCAAAAGCCGGGTGGTGAGCAGAATCACATACAGCCTGCCCTACTACCATCTCACACAATCCGAGACGAAACAGGCCGACACGCTCTTGAGGATGGCTTTCAAGACCGCTCTCCGCCTGCCGATGAGTACAACGACTGAGAAATTATTGGCGCTGGGGTTACACAACACCCTCAGCTAACTCACAGAAGCACTTCACGTCTCACAACAACAGAGACTTGCGCGGACTCACACGGGCCGACAGGTTCTACAAACCTTGGGCTTCAAAGCCACAACAATACAAACTCAAGAAACCTGCACGATACCTCGTCACGTCCAGGACATGTATCACATTGCCCCAATACCACGCAACATAGACCCTAACCTACACTCCGGAAGGAGGAAAGCGAGGGCCCAATACATAAATAAAACATTCAGGTTCGGTACCACGGCCCGTTTTACGGACGCCGCTATGTACGGAACGAAGAAAAAGGGCGCAGTGGCAGTGGTCTGCGACCGCCGAGGCCACGTCACCTCCAGTGCATCGACCCGCCCCTGCACGATACCGGAAGCGGAAGAGCGTGCCATCGCGTTAGCCATCCGCGAGGCCAACACGCAAGCAAAAGCCACTGACGATCCTCACGGACTCCCAGCAGGCCTGCCGCATCTTCCTACACGGGAGAATCGCAAGACCTGCGGCACAAGTCCTAGCCCAAATACCTAAGGAGGACACTGACGACAACACCATCATAGCCATCATTTCGATACCGGGTCACGCTGCCATCACCGGTAACCTGTATGCCGACAGAGCAGCTCGAGAATTTGCACATAACCGAGCACTCATCACGCCAACTGCAGATGACCCTGAACCAGTTGACCCCGAGTATTCAGCAATCCTGAACTACCACAAGGGAGTCGCTTGCGATATCCCCCACCCCATCGAATCTAAAGACGGAGGATGCCGCTGCCTGGCGTAGTCTCCAGACAGGCACTTAATCGAACCTACACATATTACTCGCATGCACCCCACAGCCTACAGGGACGAATGCCCGTGTGTGGGGTCCACACACCCTATGGGTAGCGTGCACTCCCACATTACTTGGGAGTGCAGCTACACAACATAGAACACATGACACCGACACCACGAGGGAGCAATGGGAGGCACTGCTGTCCAACTCGGCCCCTCGACGACCAGCTCAAGCTGATGCAGAGAGCAGAGAAGATGGCAAGAGCCAGCGGAGGCCTGGACTAGGTGCCCCGACCCATAGCGATGCCCCATTGGGGCAAGACAAAACTATCTTTGGATAAAGTTTACCTATCTATCCTAGCGTAGGCTGTTTCGTTAGGAAGAAACTAGCGGCATATTTGTGGCGAAATAAAAGATTAATGTTCGATGCTTACGTACTTTCTGTATCGCTAAGGAGAAACTGCGCTTTCGGGGTCGGATAGGCAATGAAGGTAAACCAGCGAAGGCAAATATGTGCATTTTTGTTCTACAAAACGCCTGTAACACCTGACACTACATAACGTGTAACGTCATGTTGTCTGAAATCTAATTACGCACCATCAAGTTTTCGAGAAATCTCAAGGCTCGACGGGAAAGCAAATGTCGGTTACCCAGAAAATGATGTCCTGCCCTTTACAACGTACAACGATATGGTACAACAATCACTGGTCCGAATAACAGAGATGATACACTCAGAAGGGAAAATCAAGACCGCTGCCAGTCTTCCAGAGATGTCCATCACAAGCTTAGGAAAGTGTAGGCGCACATCAATCACAATCTCCATCAATCTCACAATGTCTATCACAACAGATAAAAATGTCTAAAATACGTGATTGTCTTCCTCTTTCTCGCTGCCCTGAACCATGTCTGCCACCGTATGACGCAGCTGAAGCATGTGTTTCTCCCTTATTGCTAATCATCACCGGTGCTCTTTTTCACCCTTTCACATCTGTTTTCTCATTGCTTCTCGCAATAAAAACAAACTTTTTCGCCCCAATAAAAATTTATCGTCCAGTGCATCGCCCTTTTCGTCACGAAGAAGGTCCTAATGTGGATATGCAGAGCTCAGGTACTCGGCGAGCATAATGTTTCGCTTGAAATTTTGAAACCGAAGATTATAAGCGTAAGAGACAGAAGGAAAGAAGAACGAAAGAAGTGACGTCATGTATAAAAAAATCTTTATATATATTCGCCTTTTTCTTTCTCTTGTCCTTTATTATTTACCTTCTTTTTTCTAGCCCACTGAAGCCATAATATTGCAATCGCTCGAGTGCTCTTCCTCAACGCAGCACAAGTTGACCATGCCTACCATCCCAAACAAATGGCTTCACCGCACGCATAAATCGCACCTCACGGACATGCTTCATGTATGTTTGATCTGAACACCGTGACTGGGACCTGGCGCCACCTTATGTGACCTTCGACTACAATTCATTGCGTCACGATACCACCGGTTATTCACCCTTTATATGCTTTTTGGCCATGAACCGACGTTACCACGGTACCACTGGACGCCCTACTCCGGCTGCTACCGCACCGCCTAGCGGATATGCACGTGATGTCATCGCTCGTGCAGATCACGCGCGTCAAATCCCCGCTCTAGACTGTCGGCCTCGCAAGCGACCTAGAAGCGCCTTTCATCATGGACTATTTATTTATTACGCAAGCCCTTCGCTTTCAATACGCATTAAATTATAATAACTACGAAAATATACGCACATCGAGTAAGATAGGTTCACTCGGGACTACATTTTGTAACCGGTAGCCGATAACTTAGAGATGGTATAGACAAAAA
>NC_051159.1:160017601-160094896 GCF_013339745.2 Dermacentor silvarum | reverse complement strand
TTTTCGTAATGTGTTTAAGCTTCTCTACAGCCTACATTGTTTGCAGTTAAGGCTGCATGACATTATACTTCCTTGCATAAGTGTCACAGCTGTCATCCGTTCGTCGTTGGCGCGAAGTCAATCGACGGGGTATACAAGCCGGTTGGTCGTTGCGTATGCTCTCCGTGACTTTTCAAAACATATTAACTGAAAGGAAATGCCTAAACTGCTCCCCTGGGAAAATCAGTGATGGTATTTTGAAGGTAGAGCGCCGTAAGGCGTGAGAAAAGTATAATCTGTCATGGCTGATCCGCAGGCGCAGGAATGGCTGTCCAAAATACCGCGCCTGTGCGCGGAGAATAGGTTACGCCAACGAGGAATTTACCATGTTTGAACTACATGGTAGTGCGGTCCCCTCGATCGCGATCGAAATTTTCTGTGTGACGATATAACCTCTTGCTTTGTGATTGATATATTCAGCACTTTTATAAAACAAAGATATTGTTGAATCAAAGGTAAACAGAGGTTTTACAAGTACAAAAAGAACAAGAATTTTGTGCAATTGTATTGCACATATCCGTGTGATCATTGAAGCTAACACGAATTGTCATCTGTTTACAGACCTCCTTGCTGTTGCAACTCTGAGGACAATTGCTTCAAATGGGAAGGAACAACCAGCAGTGCCAGCGCTATTTGTACATGAGGACGTAAGTTCCTTCACATTATTGTTAATGAAATCAGATCTAAACAATGCTGTTATTCCTCAAATGGCTTCAATCGTAGAAACAGTTTGGCAACTGTATAAAGATCCAGATGGTTTTTTTTTAAATGTGAACTGACATGCTACCTAATTTCACCAGCTATTTATTCATTTTTATTTATTCATTCTACCGGTAAAGGCCCTCAAAGGGAGTGTATTACATAGGGGGGGGGGGGGGCGATACAATGATTAATAAGTGCTGTACATGTTAGGAAGAACAACAACAATACATGTATAAATAATAAAAAACGGCAATTAAATCATAAGTCAATATACAAAACGTAAGGATGAACAAACGAACAATTTTGAACTGCTCTTGCACTCGATGTGAGGCGCATCTATGCTGCAAAAATGACCTTGCTTGGATTACACAGGTTATTCGAATAATGCTGGGTTGTGTTAAGCTTCTCTACAGCCTACATTGTTTGCACTTAAGGCTGCATGACATTATACTTGCTTGCATAAGTGTCATAGCTGTCACCCGTTCATCGTCGGCGCGAAGTCAATCGATGGGGTATACAAGCCGGTTGGTCTTCCGTACTCAAACGAACAGAGTGAAAGAGTCAGAGTCGGGAGTAAACAAAAAAAAACAGATATTTTTCGCCAGATAAGTATACACAATTAATAAAATAATAAAAAAGACACAATACAAACACACCTGGGGCGCTATAACGTAAAATGATTCCAAACAGTTTTGATTGCAAACTCCTGATGTCACCGATGCAAGCATCGGGCGGTGACCCGCGGCGTTGTCTGAACAACTCAATCAAGCACTCTCCTCGTTTATAGGAGGTCACCTTTGTTCGCTTTGAAAACCAATAACATTGCTTATACTCAGCGGTTTTTCTTATCTAATTAGCTGACAAGAGGAGCACGCTCTAGTGGAGAGGGTTTCGATGGGGCCGAGCCAGCACAGTGAAAATAGATAACCGCATGAAGAGGGTGGTGCCAGCTTCTCCGATTGGTCCGCTTCGCCTTACTTAGCTTGCGGTGGCTGGTCGAAAATCGCGGCAACGTGCAATGGAAGAATAAGAATGCCGCTAAAACGGATCCTCAGCAAGGAAGAGTTGGCAGAGCGATGTTGTATGCATGGCGAAAAGGCTCGATAACGTTTTACTCATACACAAAAATGTTTATCATGCGCAAATAATTACATGCTCACCGGCAGGTACGAGTAGCGAGAGCCTGAGTGATCCGCGGGCAGCCATCTTTTATTCCTTTCGGAATGGGGCAGTCTGTGGCTATTAAGAAAAATTTTCCGTTTTATTCGGCATAATTCATTTTTTTTCGCATACACGTCACTTTGACGTGGTGAGTTTTCGCAGTTTTGTGAGGTCGCGTGACAGATAGGCGAAGTGGGCGTATCCAGAAAACATTGGATAATAGCAGAGGGCTAATGGTGAAAAGGCGTCGAATCAGGAATGGTTATTTTTCTTTTGTGCGGTTTAATCATGCATAATCAGTGTGTACACGTTATATCTTGATGGGGAGCTGTCGCGGTTTTAGTGACGTGACGTGACAGACAGGCGAAGTTGGGAGTGGCTTGAAAATGTTTTGACCAATCGTGGAGGCTGATTGCAGAAATTGGAATCAAAACAGTTTGGAATCTTTTTACGTTATAGCGCCCCTGAAACACAATGATGACGGAGAAATGTGATGAGCAATTAACAATACATACACATATGAAACAGGGCGCGGATCAAATATACAAGAATAACACATAACAGCATTTCACTAAAATAATGTTCAAAAGAAAACAACGATGTCATACGCGTGGCCGGGCAGCAGCAAGACCATAAACCGTGAAGTCGGCGCGCGAAGCTTTCCGGAAGAATGCTGGCGGGCCGATCTTGCTGAGGTGGCTGCAATTGCTGGGCTGGATTTCCCGGGAGTCTAGATTTGACGTCTTCTCTCAAGCAGGTTGAGCTAACTTAAGGCGATCTACCGTGAGCTTCGTTGCAGACGTTGGTTTGTAGTCTCGTACGTCAACTAGTTCCTCGAAATTCCGACGTGGCCAGGCAGCCCAGGAGATACTGGACGGCACTAGCCCCCTGATGGCTTCTCAGCAGCACATAGGTTCAGCTTCTAGAATAATTAGCTGGGACCAAAACGTGCGCTTAAATAGCCTCTCCTTTCTCTAGTTCCCTATGTAGGGGAACTGCCGGTATGCAGAGTTCACCTAATTAATTCATGACTCCCCCCAAAAATCTTGGCCGTGCCCCTTTCAGCATGGACGAAGGATGGTAGATTGCCCTCTCTCCAAGGTCGAGCCCCGGCACTGCATGCACCACACGGACGCACACCTCTAGGTCCGTTAATCGGCGTGTCGATGTCTCGAAACGAGATGCCACCCCGTGGGGCCACGACATTTTTGACGCCCAGTAATCGGCCTGTCGCCTTCTCGAAATTATACGCCACACAGTGAGGACACGACGTTTTTTTTTTGGCGGCCGTTAATTGGCGTCAAAACCACTCGAAATCTCTCGAAAATATGCCGCTCCGTGACAAGCATAGCAACCCCTTTATATTGTGCTTACACAAAAGCATTAATATACTTTCATGATCAGTAAGCTTTCTTTGTTGTCATTGCAGGACGAGAGGGTTCCACTCACCCCCTGTGTGGTGTATTCTGGCCACAACCTGGAACAGGCAGAGTTTCTCCACCTCTGTGTCGACAAGGAGCGGCTGTTCATGGTCAAAAATGCGGAGGAAGGGGTCATCGCAATCATGAGTGCATTTTTTTTATTGAACATAGTATATGGGCCTAAATACTTCAACACCAGTGCAGTACTGGAACGATTGTTTTTTCGTTTGAATGTAATAATGCCAAGTGGTTGTTACAAAGTTTGTGAACAGAGTTGTGCAGGCAATGCGACACCGAGGTTCATGTACGTTACCATACGAATGCTAGCCTGACAATTTTGTGCAATAGCTTGAGCAATAGTTTTGTGCAATTTTTAATGTATCATTTTCTTTCTTTTTGATCACGATAATAGCATGATCCAGTAACTTCTTCCGCTGCTTGTGCCAACCACCTATAGACTGCACCTTTTTTTGTTCTGATGACTTGACAGACAATGTAATAGTGCCCAAGTGTAGGTCAGCAAAAAACAAACGTGGTGTACTGTAGTCTGCACGTACTTATCGAAAACGTTGCTGGGTGTTGCTATGTGCTGAAAAGAATATTACAATACGTCTAGTTCTAATGAGGTCTGCCTTAACATTAATGTGTGTGAAACAATTGTCAGCAGTTTTATACAAAGATTATAGCTTGCTTGCTCTTCCTTAACATAGTTTGTTTATGAAACCTATTTGCCAGTCAGGGAACAATGTCCCAGCTTATAAGTACTGCATGATACAACTGTTAACGTTTGTATTCCCTTATAGGGCACATCAACACTGGCAGCCAGTGCTCAACTTTTCGTAACATGCTGCTTGGTCAATATTTTATATTTTGCAGCATGTGTTGCATTGTGTAACCTACCCAATACAAGTGAAAGTTTTTGTGGTTTGACTGTCCTTTTATGAACTATGTTTTATGTTTATTATGTATAACTTAGCAGCTGAGGCCTGACATACTAGTCAAAACGCAGCAGAGTATCCAATTTTTATAAGGTTTTACAAGGTTTTTACAAGTTTTGGATTGTAAAACAATGTTGCGTGGAACAATTATCAGGCTGAAGTACTGTTACATTGTCATGAATACCGGCAGCCTTTGCTTAACCTTTATGAATCTGCTGGCAGGCTGTAGTATCTTTAGCTCGTTTAGTTTTTGTACATGTGTTGCCAATGCCTCATCCGAGTGAAAGCTAGTCGCTTATATACTACATATACTGGTGTTTCTACAAAGAATTTACGTAATATTTAAAAATAGCCGTTCTGAAGTACAAGGACGGCTCGTTAGAAGACAGCAATGCTGTCAGTGGTGCCGACCATGGGTGGATGGGTGATATCTGGTAATTAGTTGCTAATTAACAATCTAATATATCTTACTTTTAGTTTCAGCAGACTCATTGTAACCAGGAAATTAAAGCAAGCTCTCTGCACAAGACATGTGAACTTTTGGATCTGGAAAAATACAATTACCCGCAGAACTGTGGCGTGATGAATTTAGGCTGTCTGAGCACGCGAAACTGAAACTGAGATGCTGCTGAAACTCAAGGCAACATTTTGCTTACGTCGCCCAGCAGCGGGCTACCAGCACACTGCACGAATCCCTATTGCTGCCCACTGTTGGGTGATGTGAGCAGAACGCCCCCTCGAAGGGCGCGTCTTTGTGCTCACTGTAGCCTCGGGTACAGTTTCGCGTGCTGTGATAGCCAAAGTTCATCGTGCTGCAGTTGTGTGGGTAATTGCATTTTTTCCAGATTCTAAAGTCTATATGTGTTGTGCAGAGAGCTTGCTTCAATTTCCCGATTACGATGAGTCCACTCAAACTAAAAATAAAATGTATTTTATTTTTGTTATTTAGCAACTAATTACCATGTATCACCCATAACCTCGTGGTCGACACTGCTGGTGGCATGTCTCCAAAGGAACCGTTGTTTTATTTCAGAACGGCTGTTTTTACATATCAGCAATGTGTTTGTAGAAACACCCTTACAGAGTTGTGTGATATACTGTTGAACAAATCTTATTGTGTACTCAGGTGAAATATGCACAGATGAAGAGCAGATATATACGTGGTGTCACCTCTATTAATGTACTATAATTTTTTTGTGTGAAGGCCACCACACAGTTTTTTTTTGCAAATGGCTGCTCTGTTTTTACTCACTCGTACTCTCTCACTTGTACTCAGTATACACGTATATTATACCACAGATATACTGTGATCCATGTGAATTACTGTGATCAGTTGCAAACTATATATTGTTAACTGCAGTGATACTTTACAAATAATGTCTGTATTTTATTGCTCCTTGTATGAAATACAATAAAGTTCATTCACATTTTCTTTTCAAATTGTTACATATAGGTCTCATATATATGCTTCACCATTTAGTTAAGCTTTGCATTTTTGTACGAATGCAGCAGTGACTTCTTTTGCATGTCCATGGAGTGAAGCAGAATACATATTAGCCAGAGATCTAAGACATGCTAAATGTGATGTTTTTGTGTGTGTATAGTGCATGTGTACGATACGTATAACTTGTGTTTGAATTGTATAGCTTGAGCAGATTTAAAAAAAAGTGATACATCTCCGATGACTGAGACCATGATGCATATTGAACTCCTGCATGAGACAACATGCACTTTTCAAAGCACGGCTCATGGAATAATATTTTAAATCTCCACATGCATTATACATATATATTGTTTAACTATAATTTAACTTAAAAAAAACATTTAAGTTCAGGCAACTGTAAGCAATATGCCATAGGTCTCATTCATCTATAAAGTGTTCCACTTTAAAGTTCGGTTCAAGCTATTTGACATCTGGTACAGGGGCTGTACACCCATCTGGCACCCTCCACAGTGGGTGTTAAATAAGGAAAAATAAATGAAGGGTGTAGCTGCCACCCTTCGGTTGGGGTGTTATCACAACACCCTACAGTTTCTTTACATGGGCACCCTTGTTTTAGGGTGTGCCGAAAAGGCACCTTGTAAAATAGGTGCTAACTTACACCCTTAGGGTGTCGTCTCTGCGACAAGCCTATTTACACCCTTCTGGGTGTAAAAACTTTTACTGTGTACGGCTTTCTCTCTCTCTCTCTCTCTCTCTCTCTCTCTCTCTCTCTCTCTATATATATATATATATATATATATATATATATATATATATATATATATATATATATATATATATATATATATATATAACTCGTCTAGCGTCAAGAGACAAGAAGAGAGCGGTGTGGATCAGAGAACAAACGGGGATAGCCGATATTCTCGTTGACATTAAGCGGACAAAATGGAGCTGGGCAGGCCATGTAATGCATAGGATGGATAACCGGTGGACCATTAGAGTTACTGTATTGAGACCAAGAGAAGGGAAGCGCAGTCGAGGTCGGCAGAAAACTAGGTGGGGTAATGAAGTGAAGACATTTGCGGGCACAAGTTGGAATCAGCTAGAGCAAGACAGGGGTAATTGCAGATCACAGGGAGATGCCTTCATCCTGCAGTGGACAAAAATGCAGGCTGATGATATATATGCGCGTGTGGGTTTATGTGTGTGAAAATAAAGTGAATTTGTTATTCAAGAGAAGGGAGTGCCGAAAAGGAAGGAAGAAAAGGAAACGGTGAACATAGATTGAAAAATGGAAAAAAATAATAAAAGTTGAAAGAATAAGAGTAATGAAGAGGAAATTGGCGTGAACATATTTGCAGCGCAATCTTCGCTGTGTGTGTATTGAGTCTTCCTCTTGTCCATATATCTTGCTTGCCTTTACCACTCTTAATGTCGAAAGAACTAGTCTAAGCTTTAAACTAGTTGTCACATCCTTAAGCAGGACACGGCGTCGTTTGCAGCGGTATGAGGCACGAAGAGAAATAGCTCTGTTCAATCTAATAGACAGCCATGAAACACGTGGTAGGCGTCAAGACCTCTAAATAACTAGAAGTACTGAAGATACTGTGCCCAGGAACGAGCGGAAGGAAAACTACATGACACCTCGGTTTGATGTTCGGTAACAGTGGTGTCGACTTTCTTGGAAGGAAAAACATAGATGTAGAGGTAAACAAGAAAGGAGTGCTCATAGAAGAAAAAAATACGGAAGGCCCCGCGTGAGATTTATGGCATACACCCACTCTCTGCGAATCAAACATGCTTGTAAGACCCTATTTCTGCCGTCCTTTGAGACCATGGCTTCATGGTGGGCTAAATTATTGAACAAGGAAAGTTCATGTGAACTATTTATCGGAACATACTGAAAAGGCTCGTTCTCGTCAGATCATCTAAGCTAAGCAATTGGCGAGTTCGCATGAGTGCAATGAGGGCAAAGTGTGTGATGACCTAACACATATTGCATGCAATGGCATGCATTAGCGGTTGCATGGAGTTCTCTAATGTGTGCTTTAAATTTACGTGGCAACTATTCAGAGGTGCATTATCTACTTGGGCGTGGTAGCAGCACTTGCAGTGCTATGTGCGCAACGAAGGCGCTCTTAGTCTTTCTCACATACATTAGTCTGTACCAGACACTCCAGCAAATTGTTACTGTGTGCACTTGTTTATGTTGCGTATGTATGTGCTATGTATGAATGCGTCATTTTATGTGTCACCGTCACTCTCGTCGTCGGTTGTAGCATGCTATATATACGGCTGAGCAAACAGCTCCTGTATACAATAAAAATGTATTTCAATCTCCGTGGGCTAAGCATCATTTAACTTGTTCAATACTTGTATAACAGACTGCCAAGGGTCCCCTTGGGCTGATTGCTACTCTCCACTCCCATCCCGCGCTATAGTTCAGGCTCGCACCTTGAACGAGAAAGTTACGCTGCCCATGAGAGAGATTTTTCCTTACTCTTACCAATCATCTCTTTAGAAACCCCCAAACTAGATATTTCTTGGTAATATCGTACAGGATAAAAAAAAAAAAACAACCAGACTAGAACTTAGCATCGCTAACTCTAGGTATGCAATAGCTTACTTAGTATGTTGTGATTGTGACGTCTGGACAGCTGTGAGGCCGTACGTCATTGCGCACTTTTGTTTATCAAATCGACATCTGTATACGTCGGGAAAACACAAAGAAGACGGAAGGTGAAAATTCAAGGCGATGAGCAAAACGAGAACAAGGTGAAAACAGGAGCCAACGTTTCGACAACTGAACTTGTCTTTTTCAAGCCGACATATGCTCTCCGAGGTATTTGTATACATCGTATGTCTTACAAACATTTAGTTTCTTGCACACTGTGACTTGCTCGCGTACGCACAACCCACCCAGAGTTTTTTGTTAGATACCTCCAAAGCGAGTCAAGTCCACCTATTATGTATAAAGAATTATAAATAATTTATAAAGAATTATAAAGTGTTTAACGATGGTGGGATCAAACCTGTCTTCCAGCATAGTATCTTAATGCTCTAACCATTAGGCTATGGTCGCACGCATGCTTCTGTTGTACCAAAGTCGCTCTTCGAGGTGTCTTGCGCATGCGTCAGTTTCTCGCATTCTTCCCTCATGACTGCTAGTACTTTGAGACGCTGTGTCAAACTGCACTGCCTGCCGGATCGGGCCATGTATTGTGTTAGAGAGACGCTATACCTCTAAAGTGGGTGAAGTCCGTATCTTATGCTGTCGCATTAAAATATTACACAGATACCATTCTGATGTCTGAATCTATGTGAAGCGAAACTTTATCGAAGCGGGTAATTCGATGCTACACAACTAACAGCGATGCATACAAGCGTGTTTGCGTTCATCCAAGCTGTAATGTCTTGCCATGTTTATGCTTTTTCAACACAAAGAACCCAAACTTTGTTTTATGCAATTTTATGTTTAAGCACTACACTACTTACAAGCTAAGCCGAAATTCAAACTCCAAACCATAATTGCTTTCAAACCGCGTAGATGTACCATTTGAAGATGTTTGTTACTACGTAATTTTCTTGCGACTTCGATCAATAACGGCTGCTCCACAGTTTTCCGCAGGAATTGCTTCGTCTACAATATTCTTTTAACTCTGTCTATCAAAAGACTTTAGGCGCTTCCTGGTGAGACACAAGAGGCAATGTAAAATGCCGAACAGGCACGCAAGGATAACCATCGTCTTGATGGAGAACAAATTGCTTTCGCTGGGGTGCCGTGCATCGCCAGTCGCAGCGATCAACGAAAGAATGCACGACTCGAACCGGCTGTGAACTTCCTCGACGCTGAGGCAGAAAGCAGAAAGTTTAAGGACAAAGCCAACGCTTTTACAAGAAGAAGAAAAAGAAAGGGAGAAACAAGGGGGGGGGGATGAATTGCTACGCAACTTTGTTGCTGTGAGGACAACTCCAAAGCAAAGCTCCTGACTTACCGACGCTTGCAGTGCCTACAAATGCACTCTCTACGTAATTATCCCAAATAGTGCCACTGTTTGAAGGACGGAACGCTAGGAGAAAGAAAACGGGACGCGGTGAAAGACGGGCAGAAAAAAGAAAAAGAAACGCCAAAGCCTACGGAAAGTCCCCTAGAAACAAAAGCCCACAAGAACGCAGTGCATGAAGAGATCGGAAGCAACGCTTTTCCTGCCACCCCTTCGTCCTAAACAAACAGAAAGAACCTAGCAGTTTCTGCGGAGCACTAGTTCTGCAGCAGTTCTGCTTGTTTTCCTGCATTCTGT
Organism: Dermacentor silvarum; assembly: GCF_013339745.2. NCBI lineage: Eukaryota > Metazoa > Arthropoda > Arachnida > Ixodida > Ixodidae > Dermacentor > Dermacentor silvarum. The sequence goes on along the minus strand of NC_051159.1, from coordinate 160,084,890 downwards.
AGACAGCCTGCTATTGGCGTGGCCTAACTGCAGGGCCACGCACTTCGAGTGTCGCGTGATTGAAAGTGGATTGGTAGAAAATTGGGATGGGCCATCGCCCAGCCGCACCAGTTTTTTTTTTTCGTTTTTTTTTCTTCTGCTGCTCTGCCTTGTCGTTCTCGTTACTGCATTTTTGTCGTTGTAGAGAGTGCGCTGCACCTTCTTGTGTGCATATCTTTGTATCTGTGAGCATCCGTGCGCGATTGTTACTGCGCCTTATTGCACAACGCGGTTTCGCCAGGCTTCTCAACCTGTATTCCCAGGTAGGCTTGCAAAAGCTAACTCAAAGTGCTTTCTGAAACAAATTTTGTCACGACGCGTTTGCTGGTCTGTGAAAGCGCCTGTTTTTCGGCAACCTGGATTGTTCCTTGCTAATCATCGTTTGTGTGATTCGTTATATAGCGCAATTTTTATGCGTAATGATAGTTAATCCGTTTGTGAAGTCGGCGAGATAATGTTTCAAGCTGCGAGGGAAGCAAGCGCCGTAGGTGCAAAGCGCCTGGAGGGGGAGAAGAAAATCGCCGCTTTCGCGCCCTTTCCGTTTGTGCTCTGACGCCGCGGTGTTCACTGTGCCATGTTCGCGGTGCCTCTTCGTTGCATGTGCACGTAAAGCCCCTGTCTGCACCACTTTCACTTTCCCTGGGGCAAACCAGGCGTCCCACCGTTGAGATCAATGTCGCATCTGCGACCGCGTTCACGCCCTTTCCGTGTGTGCTTCGACGTCGTGGTGGCCGCTGTGCACGTTCGCGGCGTCTCGTGTTTGCATGCACACCACTTGCGCTTTCCCTTTGGCACACCAGGCGTCACACCATCGAGATTAACGTAGTGTCCGCGACCGCGTTAACACCCTTTCTGTTCGCGCTTCGACGCCGTGTTGCTCGCTGTGAATGTTCGCGGCATCCACACGCTTACGCGTCACCCGCGTTCACGAACGACACTGAAACGTTTTTCTTCGGTTACTTTTCGCAAACTAACTACATCAAGCGGCCTCAGGGTTGTCCAGCTATATTACAAATAAAAAAAACCTCTAGAAAGGTAGCGGGTGCCCACATTTACTCTGTAGGTGGTATCAGCAATAAGACAGGCGCCTAATTATTTTTCAACTGGTTATCAAACTTAGCACTTTTAGAATTTTCAGCGTTGAGGGCAGAACGTAGTAGGCTTTCGTTCCGACGACGCCAACAGCACCATTCTGCTGACCCTCGTTCCCCTTGCCTTGGCGCGATCGGCCGTTGAACAAAATCATCGCACCGACAACGCGATTGCCGCAGCTACTTCACTTTAATATATACTTATTCTAGCTCAAAACAACTACAACAAAGTTTCTCAAGTAGAAATGCACGATTGTCAGCTCTAGCCCGACGTTTCAATTAAGTTGGCCGCGGTGTAGATCCCGTTCAGCCGAGGTTAGGCTTGCATAGTCGGCGACTTCAGTCGCTCATACCGGCGCCCCTGAACTAAAGGATAAGCAATTAAGAGGAAGCAAACTGTTTTTACAGCTTAGTCCTGACAATAGTAATTTGAAGTGAACTACTGCTCACTTCGTACGGTACACACAGAAGAAACAGGAAGCGGCGACACAGCCAAGGCGTAACCGTCGCGACGTCACTGTTCTCAAGCGAAGGCAGCCGGTCGCATTCGCTGATGTTTTCATCATGAGCGAAATGTGCGACCACGTAGCGTGGTAGATTTGCATGCATTGCTATGCTTGCACATTTCCTAATTACTGAGATGCACTGTTTGCATCTCATGTATAACGGGCAACATCTGACCATCACTGCATGCGCAGCGCCTCACAGCTCACATATAGCAACTACCTCGTTCACGCAGTTGCTATGTGAGTATATCAACAATGGTGTCCTCGCGAGAAACGTGCGCCTTCGCTAAATGGCTAAAATGAGCGCTTATGCGCGCAAAGTTTCCTCTAACAATATTTCATCAGACAAGTGTGTGTATGTGCGTGCGTGCGTGCGCGCGCAAGATAATGAGCGCTAAAGGTGAGAACCAGCTATGAAAATCAGTAGCACTTTCCCAGTCGTCCTTTTCGATGGGGCCCAGGAGCTCAAATGGGGTCGTCTAATACTAATGCGACACTGCTAATATGCGCAAATTTGTATGCTTTGTAACATTGATTATATTTCACGCCAGCGCTACACTGTGTACACTGTTTTTGAAGCGACCGACGAACCGTGGCCGTAGGTCCAGACGGAAACAACTGCACCTATCTAATAAATCCGCATTAAAACGGGGAAATGTGCGTTCTAAAATTTCTTGCGGCGAATATTCGAAATGCTTTTAGAGAATGGGTAGAAGAGACAAAAAATCTAGCAGCATGTACAAAAATCAACGGTGAGAATTCCAGGCAGCCGCCGTCGTGTCATTGCAGTGTTACGACGAAGTCGTCTTGCTGTCTGCCAACGACTCCGCTCCCACAACACGGGCGTCGGCGGACCATCTGCAGACCACGAGCATCGCCGCAGCTTTTCAAAGGCGGGAAGACACTCCCGTGACTTATTACACCGTTGGCGAAAGCAAAAAGAAAAAAAAAAGGATTATGTGCAACACGTTTAGGAGCCAACAGAAAGTGAAATACGCAGCAAAGCACCCCGCCACAGACAATGCTTCTCATCTGACGTCTGGTCAGAATGGCCGCCGATCATCGAGACATCAGATCAATTTTTGTACGCTTGAAACAAAATCCAAATAAAACGCTTTAGAAGGTTCAAATCGGCTTTAAACATACTCGTTGTTTTTAATGCGTGCAAGCACATGACATGCGCCAGAGTTTATAATGTTCACAATATCACAAGACAACGACGCTAAAATAATTAAATTCGGGGGTTTTACATGCCGAAACCACGATATGATATTTTAATGAGGCACACCGTAGTGGGGTGAACTTCGGAATAAATTTGGTCACCTGGGGTACTTTAATTTGCACAAAAATCTACGTATACATGAGCGTTTTTGCGTTCACCCCCATCGAAATGCTGCCACCATTGCCGGGATTGAACCCGCGACTTCGAGCTTACCCGCGCAGCGGCATAGCCACTGTGATACTATGACGGGTAACTTATCAATCAGCTGTCATTCCACCTTGCACATACCTCATGATGAGGTGGTAGTACTTTAACGAAATAATAATAATTACCTTTTAGAACTTAGTTGATCACTTTGCTTAAGAGACCATCATAAATAAGGCAGGATGAACAACTGCTGTAGACCACTGAAAGAAACCCTTCTCTTTGGAAGCAAAATGAATCCCATTCATTATCGCAGCATGAGAGAAAGCTGCCAATTCCATCTCCCCTACTTGCAAGCACTGTAGGAATATAGGTAGTGCGAGCTTGTGGAATTATTAGGCAACAAGAAACAACATGTATTTTAATTAACAGTTGATAAGCAGCCGCACTGGTGACAAATGTGCACATTCGAGTAACTAACATATATGTAAGAAATTAAATATTTCATTACAGAGGACACAGACCTCCTCTTCTTGTGCACACGCTTTCATGTTGATGTTTCTGCCAACTGTCTATCATCTTCCGCAAGAATTATTTTTTTGTCATGCGCGCGTTTGAGGCGACAGCCTTATTGTAAGGATGGTTGACATTCCTGTACTTTCTAACCGGAACGGCCAAGTCGCTTGACTTGATCTCGAATGCTATCTCTCCCAGCCTTGAAGTGGTGTCTCGCCTCTGCGTCGCTGCCTGACACCGCAAGCACGCTGCCAGTGGTGCCCGCGGAATGTCGTCCGCAGAACTAAAGCACTTATTACGGGCGGTTTGTCTGGGAGCACTTCTCCTTTCCTTTCTTTTATACCGCGTCGTTATTCGTCCAACATCACGTTTCTTCGATAAGCAGTGCGATAATGGTAATCCCTCTGCAGTCATGCACCGCATCGAGTGACGTGAGAGGTCTATTTGTATCTCGATCATAACCCCAATATAGTGGCACTGCTCCTAAGTGCCAGTGGAGGTGCTATAAGAATTCTTGTGAAAGCTTGGTCTTAGGTTATGGTTTGCCGAACATAATACCAGAAAGTCTTATACAAAGAATATGCAAAGAGGAAAGACAGGGATGTAAACCATGGTCGCACACACTTGGCTACCTTTAACGTCGGTATACGAAAAGGAGGAAAGAAAGATAAGGAGGAAGACATGTGTGTACGTCAGCAGATGGATTATTCGCTCACGTGTAGTCACAAGTGTTAGTTTAGCCCGGTTGCCTTCGGGAAGTGCATTATAGCTTTGGTAGCCTTGTGTTTGCTACAATTCTTCCGTCAAGATCCGAGAATGGTCTGTTGACAAAGCGGCTGAGCTAGAGCATGTAATTGAGAGCCGAAGGTTGCACAGTGGCTCAGAATATGCCCGCATAGTTTCGTCACATCTGAAAGAGTGGCATGCAGCGCTGTTGGTCATTCCGATGAGCAAGGGATGAGCGTTCGTGAACGTTACGTCCAACCAGAAGCGGCCCACTAAAGTTATTTCACGATAGGAGACTGTTGGTAGCATGTGAAGTCGCAAGTCTCGGTCCTGTGAGTATTATCGCGTGTCCATAAAATGCAGTAAGCGTCAGTGTGATGCAACGAGCAAGTGAGAGCTCCCGCTAAGCTCTAGCAGCTCCATCAGCTTTAAACCGTAGAAACATTAAACGCTGTGTGCGCTACAACGTCTGATGCAATGAATGTATGGCTGGCTCTGAATGTGGGAGCATGCCGAGAGCTTGCGTTATACCGTTCTTAGTCGTACATAGAATTGGACGGGGTGCAATTGCCTGTGTTCTGCTGCCTCCTATTTCTGTTAGCGCTATCGGAGGTTACCTTTGTTTACCTGATTTATTACTAATGATAGCACAATTCTAGCCGTTTATCGTTAGAATACTGTTAATGCTGCATGTCATTGTTGAAAACTTCGCTGAGCCGGCAGCATGCTGCCACTAATCCCCTTCTACGGCATACCGCAACAGCACCGAATAATCTGTAAATGCCATGGTGACCAAGAGCTAACTTTGTGACCCTGCCATGATCGTCCCCCCCCCCCCCCCCCTAATTTGCTCGCTCAAAAGTCATTGCTCTTCAACGCACACCCTTTTACAACACCTATACCATACAAGAAACACTGTATCTGAAAGAAAACCGGAGACCACCAAATACCAGATCTTTTCCAAGTGCGTGCAAAGCGCTTTTTGTCTTTGAGTAGATAGTCACCTCGCAGTGCTTTCTATGAAGTCGAGAATGCTTATATAGTTGGACTTCAAGGCGCCGGAATTATGTATCAAAAGGACGCAAAAGGAAAGCAGCGAATCTGTCGCACCATGCGTGAAGAATACATTATTTTGTCTGCCCTTCACTGTACAAAGCAAAGTGCCTTTATAATCTCTCGCGCCAAACCATTTCAAATTACTTCAAACGTTTTTTTTTTTTTTTTTTGCGAGCATCATTGCTTCCCTAAAGCTTATGCAACGTTACGCCAGCCATTGCTGAGTACGTTATCTTGGAAGAAGTAATCTTCTTCTAGCAGTCGTTGTGTCTAAGAATTAATTAGAATAAAAACAATGTAACCGTTGCCGCGGCCCTTTGTAGTTACAAAACCATGCTGTCGCTTTTGTTCGCAAAGGGAAGAAGGCAAGTAGAGAGAAATAAAATACCAAGCACGGGTTCCTGCTTCAAATGAATGGTTGAGGATGAGTGGAATTGTCGGCAATGCTGTGAAGAAGAGAAGCGCTCTCAAAAGGAAACAATACACGATCGATGGCGTTTCGTGAGTGCTTCGACGACCCAGTTTTTTCCCCTCTTTGGAGTGGTCGGCGGGCCTTTTTGTCTTCCAAGCACACGCGCTGGCTGCTCCACCATCCCGCGAATGCCTGAGCAAAAGCGCTAGCTGCAATCTCGCATAGGGAATGCAGAGCAACGCGAAACCTGCTGTAGTTCACTGGCAAAAAACACGAGAAGCAACGCGAGAACCCGAGGATCTCAGTTTTTTGTCATGCGTGCCCAAGATTATTAGGGTTAGCTGAACGGGTTACCCCGGTTATGCAGCTCTCCCTTTCACACTCCCACCTAGGACCACGCATCCTCACGTAGCGGGCAGAATTGACATCACCGGGTCCTAGCCATTGTGATTCTCGTCGTTGTTCTCTCTCTTTTTTTTTTACTTTCTGGCAAACTGCAGCTCGAGCTCATGGCTAGCACTAAATAAAGCAAGCAATAAAATTACGAAAAGGAGCACTGTGTGTCACTAAATTGGGAAATGAAAGCAAAAGATCATTGATATGAAACATGACTATGTGAAACGATAACATTCATTTGTGCGAGAAGAACTTTCTGGCAGCCAATTGTAAGTACACAGCACTCTTGATACTTCCTCTGATCTCGGAAGGCGCAAACCTTTGAAGTTTACGTAACACATCCTAATTACATAAGCTTAACTTTCAATTCAATTCAGTTCAGTTTCATTTTACGACATATAAACACATGTTGGTGGCCTCCTTGGCAAGAAAGCTCAATCAATTAGCTAGACGGGTTCAAAGAGCCACTGGCAGGTGACATAGCACAAAGAATAACAAAATACCTTGGTGATCGTGCAAATGACAAAATCATGTTTGAGACAGTAGAATGAATTCTTCGAGAGAACAGCGTTCCTATGAAGTAATGTCTGACAATAAAGCTTAACATTTGTATACATTTAATGCGTACAATATGTAAGCGTTCGATCAAGAGAAAACAGATGTGTATACAATGTAGTTGAAGGAAAGATAATGAACGAAAAGTACATTTTAGAGAAAGTGACTGTAGAAATGCAGGAAATATTTCTGAGCTCAAAATCAATGACGTGAACATATTCATTAGTAAGTTGGGTATATGTTGTGGAAAAACATATCTATAACGTTAAAGGGGTAGATAGTGTGGTGCATGCAGTTAGGTGGCTGTGTAGCATGTTCAGTACAATAGGAACCAGGTCAGCATGTGAAATTGTTTGGAACCTTCCTATTGTCATAGCTGTATAAGTAGGCAGGCATACAGACAATGCTTGTGGCAAATATACGGGCATTCATGCATTCTGGAGCATGTCATAAAGTCTCCCTATGCTCCACTTTGCACACTGTTTCTCATCCTTCATACGACATGTTTACTCCCATCATTGTACATATTGCGCATTGCAAGATGTGTGGCACAGGTACACATTAGGTATATTAACAACCTGAAGGGTGATAAAAGGGCGTTTTTCAACTTTACACCCTTCATTACACTCATTTATAAACCATTTTACTCAAAACACCCTACAATAAGGGTGTTTGTATGAACATCAGCACGCAATAAGAAAATATCACCCCTAAGGGCATTGAATGGGTGTTTCTTAAATTTGCAGTCGTTGTTTCACCTTTTAAGCACCCTGTATGCAAGGTGTTTGTGTGCACCTCATAATAAAAATATTCTTGCATCCATTGGCGCATTCGCTAACATTGTCAACTTCTTGCAGCTATGGAGCTAAGGAGTGTAGGTTTAAATGCGAGGTTTCTGAAGAAATGTAGGAGTTTTAGTCAAAGAACAATTTACACCCATGGAATACCAATATTTGAAGAGCTTCCACGTGGTCTCACGTATGGCGCAGTGTATAGAGTGTCTCACTTTTACGTAGAGTTCCTGAGTTCAAATGCAACTGCCTGCATTTCTTCGGCAAGATGTTTACCGATAAATTCCTTGTCTTTTGATTCAGTTTATGCAGTAATGCTGATAAACAACTCGTAAACATTGGGAAGTACGGTGAGCTCAGGGAACATCTTTCTTTCATTTCACTTCTATAATTCAGCCAGACACCCTTCCTCTACGATAATTACCTAACAAGGGTGTTGTATTAGTACCCCAAGGCAACAAACTGAATTACTCATTTAAGAGTGTTAAATATGTGTAGTGTGTACGTGGGCACCAATATCACTGGTCCTACAAGAGAGCTGTGTTCTCATCTGCTGTGTCACACATAATCTGTCGGCAAACTTCAATACAATTCGTACATCAACTGTGTGAGTGGGGACATACGAACAATATAATAGTTGTGCAACTATCGTACTCCAACATGGCACTACCCGTGAGACCAAACTCTCTGTTGATCTCATCACTGCTAGAGAACTCTATAGTGCATTCTTAACGTCGAGCCCCATCTAAGACCCGAGAGGTGTGTTTGGTGAATATATGCAGACCAGCTAAATGGCGAGTCTGACCGCCGAGCGCGAGACGGCAGCAGTACCAAGTCGTGAAAGACAACAGTCATGCTGTATTTCACGGATAAGCAGCTCCTCAAAGTGTTCATCAGTTTTAGTAACGGAGTGGTTCAAAGGGCCTCGCGCGCGTTGCGTCGGGTCTCCTTTTCAGTGCACGCTCAGCCACCGACATAGCAGCCGACATAGCCTTGCAAAATGGACTTACATCCTGTTTTAACAGCAATTTCAGCGCTACCACGGCTCTCTGCAGCAGTCAGTTGAAGGTGCCATGCCTCTTGATGTCGAAGTTGGTGTAATATTATTCTTTTTGCTCTCTTATTGAACACGATATGTTGCAGCAGTTCTTCGTGCACGATGGTGTTTTCCCCTTGAACCAAGCCAGATGAGAAGAGAGCTATAGACCTTGCTTCTTCATGGCGGTCGCCAAAATAGAAGTGTCGGCTCCTGGTCAACTGCAAGTTTTCTATCAAAATACGTGCGCGACCAGAAGCGCACTCACTCAGCCAATCACTCAGCCAATAATAATAAAACTCGAGAAATAACAAAAACAAGCATCAAAATTCTCCCGATGGTGTCGCAACAAAACTTACTCATTAAAGAAGAAAAAAAAAAAGACTTGAAGCGATAGAGTCAATGAATCGTCAATGTGGCCTCGAAAACTTGTCTTATTCTGTTTGGCATGCAGCTGACCGAATGGAGCAAGTGAAGGAAAACGTTACGGTGTTACGATGTGAGAAATGAATGCTAAAGAGTCATAAAACTGATCGCACGCCTTGGTGTGTTTAGAAATAAGAAGCTCAAATCTGATTCCACGCTCGCACCCACTCTATGTGCCGAGCACGTTTCCAATCATCCCTACGATTTAGTGAAACTGTTGAAACTGCCTGATTACCCGCACTAAGCAGTCGCGCATAGAATTCTTTTGTTCACCCACGCACATCCTGCCCACGCAAACACTCGCGTGCACAAAGGAGAGCTCAAGGGAGCGTGTTCGCATCAAAGCTGTTTGGACTTCCGTAGGCTTAATTACCTGTAAGCCCACTATGTGTGCAAGCCGTGGCCATTGCACAACATGACGCCTTTATACGGTTCTGACTTTCCCTAAGTTGTTTGTTTGGTGCTCTTTCTTTCTTCTTTCTTTTTGTTTTTGCAACAAGCGTTGCAGTATACTTTACGCAAACATCGGCGCGACTTGCATTTGCGTGGCGAAGTAGTCTGTGTAGGAAGGTGAAATACTTGTTCCGTCTTTGCTCCAGAAATTGGGCCATGTAGGACTCGTGTCTGATCAGTTCTTTCATCCTTTCTGAAATGCGTCGCATTAGGGGCTGCTGATTGATGATGTGCTGCAAGTCTCTCAGAACGTGGGCTTGCTTTCCATCAGACCAAGGGACAAACTTGTACCGCACACCGTGCAAGCTCATTACCGACAAACATCTGAACGTTACAATACCTAAGACAATAGAAAAATGGTACGTGCCTAGCTACGTTTATGTTTATTTTTTATCGCCATTTGCGATGTAGACGATTGTTATATTTTTATGTGGTATGTACGCTCATCCATGCGTGCGTTTTCCTGTTCAATTGTGCGTGAGCATTGTTTCTGCTAAAAAATAATTCTTTTTAGCAATGCACACGAAAGACATAACTGTGCGTAATTAGCATTCAGACTGAGAAAGGCTTGCGTATTATAATTGTCGCAGTTTCACCCGAAAGGCGAAGCATCAATTGCGTCAGCAAATTAGTAGAAAGCTATACGGTGTAATGATAGTTGTTTTATCAGCTGTATAAACTTGGACATGCAGCAGCACCAGCAACGCGCAGAACTGTTGTCGACGCCGTCGGCGTTTTGCCCGCGTTCACACCGAACGCGCGCGGCGTTGGTGACTGTTGCTGGTGCCTCTGAGGGGAGCTCAGAGGTTTTCGACGAGATCAGAATGGGACACTTGTCGAACAGCGTCGGCAATCTTACCCACCTTTTCGCCTCGCAACGTTTTTATATAAATACGCATTTGGTGCCGCAGCTAAACTACGGTGGCTAGGAATGGGGCTAAACGCCGCCTCCCCTCCCTCCCTCCCGTCCCCTCATGACCTTTCGCGCGTCGGAAGAAGTCGCGTTTGCTCTCTATATACGGTGATTGTAAAGGAGGAAAGAGACGCCTAATTCTGCAGCCCTTCAGGGAGCACGGCACAGAACGCGCGTTAGCTCTCCGACGTGCGTTCGCTCCCTGTGAAAGCGCGCGTCCCTCGCGCCCTTTCACTCGCACATACAGCGTCCGGAGCGCGGCGACGATTTCATCGCCGTTGACGTCATACGGAACCTCACGGCGACGACGACGCCGACGGCAGAAATCCGCTTTGGGGTGTCCATATAATAGATATCGCAATGAGAAATTCTCGTCACGCATACTAAGTAGACTGAGCAGAGATTTAGCTTAGCTTTTACAGCGTAAGCTGTTATGGACTCATTCCAATAGCCGTTTTGGTTGGAGATGGTGTCTGCCGCCGGGGGCCAATGGCGTTCGTAGTAGCTATAGCTGGGAGTGTGGGAGTCAGCTACTCTACCGCTGAGCGACGCAAACACTTGCTTGCTTGTAGGGGGAAAATGTCCTGTAAACGCGCCCTAGCACGCGAGGAAACAAGCGATGTGACATGCGCGCCGCGTATCGATACGTGCACACTTTGCATTGCATTTGCATAATATTGGGCCAGGTGTCACACCATGCAGCAGATGCACAGGTAGCAGTACAAGGTAGAAGGTTTGAGGAAGAAAAATATGTTTAACGAGATGTATACAAAAATACTATAAATATATATTTTGTTTACCTGATTAAATCAAGCTATAGCAAGGTTACTGTGTCCCCGTCGCGCTTCAAAGGGGATGTCAATAAATAATAATCAATATCATCATTAACAGTCTAGCTGACTGTCACCGCTTTGTTTCAAAGGGGATGCCAATAAATCCTCATCATCATCGTCAATAAATAATAATCAATATCATCATTAACTGTCTAGCTGACTGTCACCGCTTTGTTTCAAAGGGGATGCCAATAAATCCTCATCATCATCATTATCATCTTCATGAGCATCGTAGCGTGCCACTTGTCACGCGATGTGAGATACGCGCCGCGTATACGTAGTTGTTGTAACCTATCACGCATGTGGCTCCTACCCACGGTGCGGGATTGGCCAAGAAATGGGTGGATTATTCCAAATTAATATGGAGGATAAATTTACGAGTATCTATGGAAGTAGTATTGAACAGCGTAGAATTATATGTTAATGTAAATCAGTAAAGTCATATTAAATGAGTAATAATTAATTTAAAAGCACAAAAAATATAGAATTTAGCAGGGTATTCGTTTGGATTCTGTAAGAAACGTTTGGACAGCGAAGCAAGCATCCCTGTGGCTGAATCCCAAAGTGGACGCCCCGAACGAAAGAATATTAGTTTCTGTTAAGTCCAGGCCAAGCCTTCGAAAAGGTATTTCCAACAATCGTTTTCTTGCCGCAGTAAAGCGGCGACAAGATAGACGAAAGTGATGTATCGTCTCTTTCTCACTACAAAACGAGCAGAGGGGGGAGGAAAACAAACCCGACCTGTGTAAGTAGAAAGTTAGAGAGGGTATACGGCAACGTAATTTGGTGAGAGAGACCTCAAGCATCTTTGTGTTACAGTATTCGCTACGGCAGGGAAATGTCAGGTGCTTATAATCTGGAGAAGCAGTCAGAACTGGGTTTGATAAGGCTTTTCTAATTGATCGCATCCAAAATCTAGCCGCCGTGATGTGTGCCGTCACTGGTAGAATAGGAATAACAGGGCCGGAAAGTGAGGTCTTTGCCAGTGAATCGGCAGTTTCATTAAGAAATAAACCTTTATGACCAGGTACCCAAATCAAATGAACACATTGCACATGGGCAGGAACTACCAAGTAAAAGAGTTTTAGCATGGGTGAATCATTAGTGGCGGTAAGGGTAGAGCATACAGAAAGGGAGTCAGTAAGAATAGCAGCTGTTGTAATCGTCTGGTCTAATTTACGTAAAGCTAGGATTACTGCTAAAAACTCGGCCAGAAAAAAAGTCACAAAATCGGGCAATCTTAAAGAAAAAGACCAGTCGAGTGCAGGACAAACTATCCCAATGCCAGTCTTTTCCTCACTCTGTGATGCATCTGTTGCAATGATAATATTTGTTCCTAGGGAGCTTAGGTGGTTTTGTAACATGGCGTTTAAGATGCCGTAAGGTAGTTGTTTCGCGTGGTTTGGGAAAATGTCATCGAACCTGATCTCCAGGTAATTTGAATGCCTATTGTTAGGAAGCACATCGCGAATTTGCACATTTAGTGGTTCAAGTTATTTTTGCACAAATGTAATTTGTGGTGTATGAAACCTGGGCCAATGAACGGGAAAAAATAATTGTGTATCGGAGATGAAAATTATTTGAGGATGGCGTTTGGTGGTGATTCATATAGTCGTAAGAAAGTCTGAACGATCAGAAGGTGAAATCGGCATAAAATGGGTGGGATTCTCGCTTCCAGATATAATACGGCATTTGCAACGTATTTTGGAAGGCCTAAGCACGGACGTAGCGCCTCTCGCTGTAATAAAACTAACGGTCGAAGCTTGTATGATGGAACACCTAAGAATAAAACACAGCCAAATTCTAAAACCGGACGAACGTACATTTTATATACCATCAAAACGGATTTTCTTCGCATACCTGTTCTTCGATTGCTCAACTTGCGCAAAATTCCCATTGTACGAGCTGCTTTTGTTGCAAGGTATTCAATATGCTACCGCCAGTTAAGATTTCCGTTATAAATAACTCCAAGGTATTCAATATGCTACCGCCAGTTAAGATTTCCGTTATAAATAACTCCAAGGTACTTCAGTGACTCTACTTGTGGGATATCTTCGAGATGATAGTTAAGCGATATGTGTACTGGGTCTTTAACGAGAAAAACAAGGATAGCACGCTTATTAGCAATCAGGTTTAAGTGTAAGCTATCCAGCCAGCATTCCAGTTTGCTTAGATACGACTGCAAAATTTCGTAAAGGCAGTATAGGTCACTAGCCATACCAAAAAAGGCAATGTCGTCAGCATAAACGTAGGTACTGACACCTGGGTGAACGGGGATCCTGCTCAGTAAAATATTAAATAATATTGGTAAAAGTACCGATCCCTGAGGCACACCTATTGTTTGCTTGTGTTTACCAGATGAATAGCCGCTTCGAAAACAAAAGAATTCCCTGTCTTTAAGAAATTCATGCACGCATGGTATACAATATATCCTGGAAAGCCATGGCCCTGTAACCGATTTATTAAAATTTTATGTTCAATGCTGTCATAGGCTTTACATATATCTAAGGTAACTAAAGCCGCATATTGTTTTTTCTGTCTGGCGATGTTAATGCGACTTTCAAGGTCTACATGCGCGTGCCATATTGAATAGCCAGATCTAAATCCAATTTGACAAGGACTCAACAATTGATTTTGGTCAATAAACTTTATTATATGCCCGTGAATCACTCTTTCAATAAGTTTTGCTATGTTTGACGTCAACGCAATTGGTCTGATGTTGTCGATAGTATATCCTGCCCCTTGCTTTTTAAGTAACGGAATAATTTTGGCGAACTTCCATTCATCTGGAAACCATGCATTGCTAATAGAGTAATTTAGCAACTTCAGAAGCTCACGTGGGGCTTCTTGGAAGAAAATTTTTAACATTGCATTTGTTATTCCGTCCGGGCCAAGCGCTGTAGTTGGTAACCGTAACATGACCTGTGCTACTTCCGAATAGGATATCTCTTTGTAGTCCGAGAATGTTGGAGTATAAACAGAAGTTTGAAGGCGCGTTGTGAATCGGCTCTCCAATCCTTTAGCCAATAGGTCTAAGGACTATTGCATTTCCTGTGCGGTATAGACGAGTGAGTCTACATTAACGCTCAGTGGGAGTCTGTTTCTAGAACGAAGGAAATGAAATAAAGCACGTTTGTTTTTGGATTTAGATAGATAATCGAAATGTTTTTTATCGTACTCATCTTTTGCGTGTTTGACAGTACGTTTGAAGGTTGCCGAAATAAATTGATAATCTGTCCAATTTTGTAGGCTCTGATTATGTAGAAGTTTTTTTCCAAGCAGCTTTTCTTCTGCGATAAACTCGTGTGCACTCATTGTTTCACCAGGGACTAGATGATGTACGCTTAGCTGTCTGATATACAAATTCAGACTTTTGTCGGGACATCTGTAACGCTGAACAAATTTTCAAGCCGATTTCTTCGTTATTAGTATTAATTATTGACGCAATGGGAGAGTGTAAGCAGTCTTTAAATTTTTTGCAATTAACAAATATTCTGTCTTCTCGTTCAACTGATGTTAATGGGCATGCTATTTCGAAGTATACCGGGAGATGATCACTGTTTGTACAGGAATCAGTTGTAGTCCAAGATGTCACGGCAATACTTGTGCTAGAAAACTTCAAATCTAACACTGAGCGATATTGGCCACGGACAAATGTGGGTCGTCTCATATTTAGGCATGAAAGATTTTTATCTGTGATCCAGTCCCATAGACGCGTCCCACATGCATCTGTTCTGTTACCCCATGATACGTGATGCGAGTTGAAGTCACCGGTAAGGATGACTTGATTTTTGCAGCTAGCAAGCGCACTATCCAATTGGTATGTACTGTGAACGGCCGTAGGGAAATAAGCATTCATAATCGAAAACGTACGGCAGCCTGGTATGCTAAGGTGCGCTACCAAAATTTCACATTCCTGGGACATTAACTTGAAAGCTATTTTCGCCTTATGACAGAATTTAGATGACAACAAAATCATTAAACCACCTCCTAGTGAAAGGTGATCTAATCGAAAAGGTCGGAAATCTTCAAAATTAAAATTTTTCTCAGGAGTAAGCCAGGTTTCTTGTAAAATTATGACGTCAGGGTCAAGATGTGTTGTTAAGCAATTTAAGCCTATTGAAGCAGAAATCAAGGAACAACAGTTCCACTGTAGCACTTTTAAAGAAGCTATGGTGATCTAATTGATATAATTTGAGATAATTGATAATTGGAGTAGTTACGCGCACACTTCAGATTGCAGTTGCATATTAATGCACCAGGTGGTACGCCATGTAGCAGTTGCATAGGTAGTTGTACAAGGTAGGTAGAGAAGGTTTGAAGAAGATAAGGGATATGTATAGAAAAATGCGAGAATGAAAAAGATATATAGCATACCTGATTAAATCAAGCAAGCTTGGTGATTGTCGCCGTCCCGTTTCAAAGGGAATGCCATTTAATCGTCATCATCATCATTAGCTCTGTATCGTGCCATTTGTCACGCGATGTGACATGCGCGCCGCGTAGCGTCGATACGTGCGGACATTGCATTGCAGTTGCGTAATATTCCACATATATTTGCACAAGGTGTCCGGACATGTAGCAGTTGCATGTTGCATGTAGCTGGATCTGGTTAACTCATGTAGGCTAGGTGACTATTTGTCGTCATCCCATTTCGAAGCGGACTGCCAATAAACCATCATCATCATCATCATCATCATCGTCATAAATAGCATCGCGTCGTGCCACGGGTCAAGGGATGTGACATGTGCGCCATTTAGCCTGGATGCCTGTGTTTACTCTTCGGTACACGTTATGGCGCCTCCTCGCAAGGTACGAACCTCTACTGAAGAAGCGAATCGCAGAGCTATAGGTGCGCGGCTCCAACCAGGCAACATCGGGCTCAGCAGACCGCTGTGCAGATCCCGACGTGTTGCGGCGCAAGCCGCAGCTCGCCGTCAACGCCGGGTGCACAGTTCAAATCGTTCTCGTGTAAACGACGCGAGGAGACTTCGCCACGAAGACCCTGTAGTGCTTGGTGCAGAAAATTAGGCTGTTACGGAGTCGCTTCTCCAGCTTACGCTGTGACTGTGCTGCGTGTGTTGCGCCGGCCTAAGACTTTTTTTAGCTGATACCTTCATGCCGAGGGCACATCTAAGCTGTGTTTGTCGTTGGCAAGGCTTCTCGCCACTTGAAGAATTGGTTTGTTTTGATATATGTTGTTTTACTTATCATTCTCGCGAGCAGGCTGCCTTGCTGTAGGGAGGTTCTCGCGGGTCACTAATTTTTCTTTCGAGCTTGTCATTTCACTCGAAATACTTGCTCCATTTCTTTTTTTAAGCCTAATATTCCTTCCCTGTTCATCGCAGTGGCATCCGCTATAGCAGAGTGCCTCCGTGGAAGCTCAGTGACTATGCGTTGCGCTTCCGAACACGAGGTCGAGGGTTCGTTCCCGACCGCGGTAGCCGCATTCTGATGATGGTGCAATACAAACACTCTATTTTACCGTGCATTGGGTGAAAACTCCACGGTGGTCAAAACATCCATTTGCCTCAATACTGTTTAATCATATTGACAGAGTTTTTAAAAATTAACTGATATATGAATAAGGTGCGGAGTATTTATGTGGCACCGGTAATACTACGTGCCGGCTTCGATTTCGCGATAGTGCACCTGTCCTAAAACCACTAAATAAAAAGTTAGTGAATATTTTTGATTGCCACGCGCACATATGCATTAGTGGCACAGATAATGGCCGCTTCTTCAGAAAATCACCTGAACGGGCTGAATTGTGCGATCTGTCACATACAATTTTTCATAAAGTATGTTCGAGTCGAAAATAAATAAAAAAGAAACCTGGTAAAATCAAAGAAAAAGAAAGAACTACTCCCACAAAATAACCTACTCGGAGAATGAGATGCAATGTGTAAGGTTACCAAGAAGCTTTATCCTCGCGTCACTCTATTATATGCATCCCCTTATCAATGAAATGTTTCTGCTTTCACACATGAGAAGGTAAAGACAAATAACAGCATGTAATATCCGGGGCTATAAAAGTAGCCCTTAACGAAGGGTTAAGGGCTGCTTTAATTAGTTTTATTGGCCGTATAAACTTGCAAACATTCACTTAATAACTAAATTAACAAGCACGGGGTCACGCGCGCACCGGTAAACATGAACACATCTCGCTCCGTGACCACGGAAACTCGCTGTCAAACACCTGGAGTGAGGAAACGCGGCTGCAGCAGTGAGTGAATTGACCTTCGTGCTGGCTCTCGCTTCAATGCGAACTAAACGTCGAAAGCACAGCGCATACGAAGCTACCGGCACTCGGCATGGCGTACTTAGTCCACGTCGCAGATCGCCTTCAAGATACGGCGCTCGCGCGGCCGCGCAGTAAGCAGCAGCCGCAGGTGTAGAAGCACCCGTCTTTCTCTCTCTCTCGCCTCCCCCCCCCCTCCTTCCGAGGTCTAGATGCGCTATAATGCTTTCGCATTCCCACACGTAAACTTAAGTGTCTCTGCTGAATTTTGAACCTGCATTATGCGGAACTTTAATACGCACCATAGCTCTGCATAAGTGCACTGGTATTAGTCTGCGTATCGGCATAACGATCTTTTTCAAACGGCAACGTTAAGCTCTTTTAGTGGCGACGCAGCGTCATCTTGATTACTGGAATCTTGTTCCCTATAATATTATGGAAGATTGTTTGATTTCCGTAGAAGATTTATTTCCACTGCGTTTTATTAAGGCTTGCCAGCGAATTGCATTAATTAAAATTAAATTATGGGGTTTTACGTGCCAAAACCAGTTCTGATTATGAGGCACGCCGTAGTGGGGGACTCCGGAAATTTGGACCACCTGGGGTTCTTTAACGTGCACCTAAATCTAAGTACACGGGTGTTTTCGCATTTCGCCCCCATCGAAATGCGGCCGCCGTGGCCGGGATTCGATCCCGCGACCTCGTGCTCAGCGCCAGCGAATTGCATTATCAGCGGCTGATAGAAGCAAGTGTAGCGGGGATGTGCCTTCCATTCAGCATCCTTGTTTTCAGAGAACCAAAGCGCTAACCAAAGTTTCAATACCACTGTACGCACCTCCTTTCATGAATACCACGCAAGTTACTACCAACGACACCCAAATAGTCTCCAGATAATGTTTACAATGTAATTATTTACTTCACTATATTGCAACTCTCTAGGTCACTGTATACAATATCGCAAGAAACTAAGAGAACGCAATAAGCACTCCTTAAAAAAACATATATCGCCTATTCTACCTTTCCATACGTGTCATTCTATAAGTTGGAGCTCTCGCCATTGTTCTTTTTCTTTGCCTCGTTTCTTGAGATCACGTCATCAAAAAAGAAATGCTCAGACAGCGACTACGGCTTGACTTAGTCACCAGTTCATGGCACTTGCACAAGCAGGTGCTTTTGACAGCTGCGATATAAGACAAGGTGACAAAAAGTTTACTGCGCAATGACAGCGTCGCATTGGAAATAGAGCACTCCGTCTGACTGGTTGCAAATCCCGAAGTACCATAATGCCGACGCTAGTGTATAGAAAAACAAATCAAATAAAGAGAGACGCCAAAATGGTCACAGCGTTGCCATCTTGCATTTTCAGCACGCCTACATGTGCACTTCCAGCTTGAGGGGCTGGTACGTAACGTTAAAGTCGGCAGGCGACGCAAAATCGTATCTGACAGGTTATATTGGATAGAAAGGCAAATATCTTTACATTTTGCTTCTCAATAACTCACGTATAGTTAAGCAAGAATCCTTTCAGCACGACTGTTCTATTTGCATGTTGTAAACCTACATGAGCTCATCTCGGACGGAATTGGCTGTGAACAATGTTCTGATGCTACAAATACAGAAAAAAATTCCCGCTTCGAGTGAATAAAATGGGCTCTTACATGAAGGCTTAGTCATACCGCTATATCCTTTCTAGGAATTTACGTTATTGGATGTGTGCTGACAGCCACTATGGTAATGCTGTGCCTAAAAATTTCTCGTTACGAACATACGCTGTTGGCACGTTTTATTCGATTCCAATGCAGTGTAGGCGACATATAGATTCTACAATAAAAGCACTGCACTCTGAGGACATTCAACAGAAAGGTTTCAAAAGTTCACCGTCGTATCTGTCTTGTGGGCAAAGTTTTGTAATAATATAACATCGTGTGACCGCTCCCGAATCGACTGCCTCATGTTTAACTAGATCAAATGAAACACTCGGGAGAACACGTGCTGCCTGTTTTCTTTTTTGATCGCTAAATATTTAGGAAGAAAGTTTAAAATAAAAAAGTCTGCTTTGTTGCGTGCCCGCAGTAATAGTCCCGATATTTAAAAAAACATATATAAGAGAAAAGGTGAGCAACAGAAAGACTTTCGCCCTTTTATATTGCAGTGTCCTCTCTTGCCAAATCTCTTCGGCGCAATAGTGTGGTAACTACACGCGAGGAATCGCGCAGTTATTCCACATTTATTATTCCAGTTATACATGCATAGTCCCCTATATGCCAAAAGCATGCAGTGTGTAGGGAAACCTGGTGTTCTCCAATCTGGCATTCACTCCCCGTTCCTGCATGCACAGAAGTTGCTTCGTGCTTGCCCTATACACTGCAGTCAATCGCACATCCTCAGCGGTAGGAATTCTGTGCACCCCTCTCCCCCGCAGGCCTGTATCCACTGTTTGCGTGAGCAATGTCAGCGCCCCTAGTTCCGTTTTACGGCTTGTCGTCCTCCTGCCGCCGTGAAGCGCATAGCGACGCCCATCGTCGTCGCTGCTCGCCCCTTCGCAAACACGCTTGTCCCACATTCGTACCTGAGTACGAGCTCCTACTCAAAGCGAACGCGTCGGTCGTCGCTCCCTTCCGGATGCCTCGCGCCCGACAAGAGAGGGGCTAGAGTTCTTCCTGTTTACGATTACACACGCGCCTACTCTAAGTACAGAAGGCTCTGTGCGGCAGCTACCAGTGGCCGGGCTCGATAAACGCGCTACCTTGTTGTGTGCGCTGGGATAGTGCGTGCTTGTCAATACTGCCTTGCCCGAAATGAAAGTTAGGATGGGACATGAAGGTGCGGAGGTATTTCTTTAAAGCGCTAAATTTATTGCTCTTTTCTAGCTTTATAGTGTCGTTTTTAATCGCATGTGCACTCTAGCTTTACAGAAAGAGAAAGAGCGGCTGTTGCACGTGCTACCTAAACAGTATTTTCCGAGCTCAAGGCCAAAAGGTTTTCTACTCTCATCCCTTGCTTCAAAAGCCTTGTACCGTATATTTCTAGCTGCCGTAAAATTGTTAGCTCATGTTGATTTACGATGTTGATATAGAACAATGCCTCACCGAAAAAAAGCAGGAAAAGAAGGTGGTCTGGGGGGGGGGGGGGGGGGGGGGGGGGGAGGATTCGACGACTTCACTTGGACTGCAGGAGAGTGAATGTTTTACATATTTTTATTTATTTATTTATTTATTTATTTATTTATTTAGAGGTACTGTCTGTCCAACTCAAGACCAAGATAGGAGTGGTAGACTACATAAACAATATGCAAGTCATTCACAATTGAAGTGGCAGGAAACCCAATCGCCACAAATAGGTAAACGATAACTCTTTATTTAGTTTCCACGAACGCAATTATTTCTACATCGATGGCCAAACAAGAAGTACATAAAATATACATACAAAATATACGGATGACTCAAAATGCACCTACACGGCAACAAATCAGTAGGTAATAAACATGTGAACAATACCTCATTATTTAGGTGCTATAAACGCAGCTAATATTCAATGGCACATTAACACTATCTACATGTAAACGTGGAAGTTATACAGTGATCTAAACACAGCGTGTTGAAAATAGTTACTCAACGTTAGTTTGCGTTAACACAATAATCGAGATCCAAGGAAGAGAACACCTCCTCGTCCATCACCGTGACAACATGTTCTGGTAGCTTGTTCCAGTAACGTGCTGATCTCAGAAAATAACAATACCTAAAGCAGTGCTTAGAAAATATTTGTTCCTCTGCATGTTTGCAATGTTATTGCTTGTTTTTTTTTTGTTTCGCTTCACTAACGTACTTCGACTTCTCATTAACACTACATCAATAACTGTTTTGTAAGAGAGGTGCCTAGGGAGTTCACAACGTGTCCAAACAGAAAATCTCGAACCAGACAGGATGTACAAGCTTTATTAAAGTTGGTGCCATAAAACTTAAAGTTAAACGACGAATTACTGTCTCGATTTCAAGACGGTAATGAGGACCATTTTGAACTGAAGAGATAACCTCCGTCATGTGTAGAATATAAACGCGGGTAAGGACGCACATTGCCGTTAAAGCGTCAGCTTACATACTGTTACCCACCAGAGCAAAACAATTGCGCACCCGAAGACAAACACACGAATGACACATAAAGAATTCAGTAAGTACGGCGCCGGTATGACGGAAGCCACAACGACCAAACAGGTTTAACGTTTGAAATACGAGGTAAGAAATCGCACTGGCAGATGTTGTCATACCACCAGCCGTAGGGTAAGTGTTGCGAAATAGTACAGCTATTCTAAGATCCCCACTTATTATTACGGGTTGTCTCTTTTTACAGCGAAGCTGTTAAGAGCTCAGTCTTCGATGGTCGCGTCCGGATGTAGAAATAAACTCTCATTGGCCGTGTGCTGCATGTGCGAGTTGAAGCGCGCGCCCCTCGCGCGCATTCACAGGGAGCGAACGCACGGCGGAGAGCAAACGCCACTTATTCCGTCGCGGGAAAGGCCATGGGGGGACGGAAGGGAGGGAGGGAGGGAAGGAAGGCAACGTTTAGCTGGGGCACCAAATGCGTCTCATGCGACCAGGCGCAAGGCGAACTGGCGACTCAATCTCCCCCGCGAAAGGAGTACAGCGGGAAGGCAGAGCGGGAGGGAGGGGTTGCGGCTTATGCTCTGCGAGCAACTTGTACTTAGCGCGGCGCCGGGCGGATGTGCGCCCCGTATCTTGACGCGCGCCCCGTATCTGCAACACGGCTCCTACCTTTGTATGACATGTGCTTTCGCTTCTCAGTTTCCGTTGAAGCGATAAACCACACGAACCTTCTCTCGCTGCTGCTGGTGCGCTTGCTCACGCCAGCGTTTTGACTGCGGTTGTATGTGGTCACACAAACAACACGCAGAACTGTTGTCGACGGCGGCGGCGTTTTGCCCGTGTTCGCACCAAACTTGTGCGGCGTTGGTGACGTGTTTATGAAGAACGTGCCATCCTTTGCCGTACACCCTATGGCGGTGTACCGTAGCGACCATAAGACAATGGTCCCTAGGGTCACTAAAAACCACCGGATCATATATACTTCAAATTTTTAACAGTTCAAATAACCAATTACACCATCACATCTTAATAGAAATAAATGAAAATACAAAATTCCCACCATAGTACAGCTTCGATGGTCTTCCATCTCTACCCCAGTGGAAGGGCTGACAGTTTTTTTTTCTCTCTCAGTACACCAGTCTGTAGATAAATCATCAGAAGAAGGGTGCAGAGAGAAAAATTTATTTAATAAATTGAAGATAATTACGCCGGTATGTAAGTCGTTACCTACGAGGTACTCTGCTCAGGGAAAGGAATCGGAGATGAAAGGGCTTGGACCTTAGTCATGCCCCAACAAACAGAGAATAGCTCCGAAGGCTATACCTCACTTTTTCGTAGTCGGTGGATTGATAGATTCCTGGTGAGCAGTAGTTATGTGTGCAATGTTAATTTTATCTACGTTCACATGACCTGTCCATGCTTGTGGTTTTCTTGTAATTTTATAACCTTTTTTGTTGTTCTTTTCTCCGTAATGCACGGACTTGCTGCATTAGTGTTTTCCCATCCTGCAATAAACTGTTGACAATGATTTGTGCTGTTATTATCTTTTTCTGACCCTGTCGTTTTCTCTACCTATGATTTTGGGATAGCCAGCACTATCTATTGGCATATTTGTCGAACGTATTTCACATTAATAAAAGAAGAAGAATCGGGGACCATGTGACCCAAGGAGGCCGTGGAAAAAGTGAACACATGACGAAAGACGCAATACATTTGTACGATTATGGTAGTGGGTGCTAAACAAGGGAAGAGTGGTCTTAGTTACTACAAGACTTCGTTCAAGAGGCTGCATTCAAAACGGCGATTATTAAATTCCTGGTGCAGGCACGTGAGTTCTCGTAAGTGCGAGAACGCCGGGCTCCCGTGGGGTCGGGGTCTAGAGCTTCACGCTCGAGTGTTTGACGCTTCCGGCCCTATGTTCTATGTCGCACTCAAACAACCTGAGTCTTGTTTTCGGGGTTACATCCTGGCGCTCATAAATACTAGTCCCCAACTGTGATACCTTCAGGACAGAATACCATTTTTTTTTTCAGTTCTTTCTCGGTTCAGTGGCCGCAAGTACAATTGCTTTTTGCTGACTTCTGCTTCACGTTCGGCAATGCAGCCGCGGTGCGAAACCAAACCTGAAACAGGACTGAAAATTTTCCAGAGAGCTCATGTAACACTGTTTGACAAGCGGATCTGGGAAATTTGTTTTGACCTTGCTGTAACCCAACTGGCATGCTAACCCTTTAGCTCCCAAGTTCTATCGTAAAACCATGCAAAAGTATTCTGTTTTGTCCAATTATTGCGCATTATATCTTGATTCAATAAATAATTTGCTTTCGATCAGTAGACGCTTCCCCTCAGCAATAGTGAAAAATTTAGGCGTACTTATCTCAGCCGCTAACAACTGAAGGAATCGACATCATCCATACTCAAATGCGAAATCCGTAATGCACAACGCGAACTGAGTTGTCGAGCGCGGCTCCTCTCCGGAAATCAAAACAGAAGCTGTGATCTCGATGGCATGTTTACGGTGATGTTGGTAGTCCGGTGGAGATACGCAGAAAACTCCTCTGCCTGGCGATGACGTGACGGGCGTCTCCTAGCAACGGAGCGCCACCTCCTCACATACTACTACTTCGCCGAGCTGAAGGAGAGAGAGCTGAGCGAGATTGAAAGCAGACGTGTAAAAATAGCATCGCGAAGCATAGCGGATGCGAGGTGGAGAGGAGGAGTGAGGCAGGTGGCAGTGGGACGCGTAGAACTGCTGTCCACGCCGGCCGCGTTTCCCCGCGTTTGCGCCGAATGCGCCCGGTATCCGTGACTGCAGCCGATGCCTCTGGCGGCGGCTCGGCAAGTTTCTACCAGAGAACTGGACACTCGTAGCTTCTGAAAGACTGAAACGAGAGCTAGGGAAGCTGAAACCAAGCGTCGTGCTTAACCTCCTCAGCAGTGCCGCTCGCTACTCCGCCGTAGCTCTACCTAGCTTCTCCCCACAGCCGCGTGGGGGCGATGCTAGACAATGACGTCACTCCAGGGTATATAGATCCACGTCGCCGAGGCGCGGCGACACACTTTGCCTCGTGAGTTTGTGCCGACCACATGGGTCGTCCGGAGAAGATCGTCACGGCTGAAGAAGAGGAGCGGCGCGAAAAGCACCACGCAGCCCTCTCGAGAGCGACTCCGAAGACTTTCGCAGCAATCCAGAGTTTCTCCAGCACCGCCACCTAAAGTCTAGAAAATCTAAAGTAATAGAAAGGCCAAGTTAAAGCTTAGAGAGAACCAAGTTAAAGCTAGGGAAGAGCCACCAGCTTCGCTCTTTGCCCAGACTTCGCACCACTAGTGTGAAGCTGCCCCCCCCCCCCCCCCCCCCATTTTTTTGTAAAAACAGTCGAAATGAGTACATCTCGGGCTAGGTAGTTGGAGGGTTAAATTTTTAACTTGCATTTTATAATTACAACA
The DNA here is from genome assembly GCF_013339745.2 of Dermacentor silvarum. Taxonomy (NCBI): domain Eukaryota; kingdom Metazoa; phylum Arthropoda; class Arachnida; order Ixodida; family Ixodidae; genus Dermacentor; species Dermacentor silvarum. The sequence continues at coordinate 160,059,987 of NC_051159.1, read as the reverse complement.
ATGCGCTTTCTGAGTGAGCCACATTTACTCATAGCAATAAGAAAATGAGAATGAGAAGAAAAAAGAAAGATGGTCACTTAATACAGGTTTTATTGTGCCGTATATAGATTCGACGTATTTCTGTTAAAGACGTTTCGTCTCTCTACCAGAAGCTGTGAAATTCTGGTGTGAATAGAATTCTTGCTATTATTATTTAAGGACAGCTTGGTTTCTAACGCAGCTTTTGTATTCGTGCAACGACGAGAGGTTAGCCTGGACCACAATTCCTCGTAGACATTCAACGTTTGTGTGAGATGAAGCTTTCCTGTCTTTAAAGTTTCGAAATGTTCTTTTTTACTTTCTGCATCCACAAATTCCCGCTTTGATTTCTAGTAGACAGAAGGCAAACTTGTAATTTTACACAATTTACAAAGTTTATTAGGCCGGTACATTTCTTTTTATCTGCACCATTGGAGTAAGCAAAAGAAGTCCAATCCAACAGCGGCAATTACTCTCGGGAAAATCACAATCACTTATATTAAGCTAAATAACAAATGTTTGTGTGACTTCTTCCGAAACAGCTTGCGCCACACGTGAATACAATGCAATGTGAATGGTATCAAAGCACCGCTTTAGAATCATCAAACGTGAAATATGGATTTTTTGCAAACCGGTTGGATTCTTCATAAGCCAATTTTTTAACTATCTACGTCCAGTATCTATTGTGCCTCCAAATAAATTGCATCCTGAGAAGAATGAAAACTATTCTAAATTCTCTGCTCCCCTAACCTTTATAGTTTCGCTTCTTTTCTCTGTTCAGGAAAAAGTGGCTTACTTTCTTCTATCTGCTATATTGTACTGTTTATGTCCACTCATGGAGGTGAATTGAGTGCCTGCGAAAGAGGCGCACAAAGAGAGCAGAATTTATTAATAAAAACACAAAGAACATAATGCGCTGCATAAGGTCGAATGATTGAAGCGAACAGTAACAAACCTATATGGCAAGGAGAAGTAAACGAAGTACGCCAATACCATGCGATCTCAATTTATCCGCGGAGCAAATCTTCGGTTATAGAGATGACTGGAGCAGCCAGGATGATAAAAGAATTGCTCCTGAAAATTGATGGTTAGGCAGAGGTGAAGGGAACTTCAAATGTTCAGAAGAACCTATGGAGAAATGTTCGTTCTACTACGTTGAAATGTCGGGAAAACTTTAGCACCTCATACTATTCTCACGTTAATTGCCATTTCAAGCCCTATGGAACATCCTTGCTTTTAGTCTTGCTAATTTCATCTTTATTGCTTGTCTGAATCATCATTGATAGCATGAGAGTTAACTGTCTCACCATAGTCCTAAAATGGCAATGACAGGCAACATTTTTGCAGCCTCTAGAAAAAAATGTCAAGCAGAAGTTTACCGTGACTTCTGATCTATGCCTACTGCTGCTTTTATAAATCAATAACGGTGCCGATATCCCAGTTTTAAAGAGCACACTTTACTGCAGTAATTCCTCAACGTCTAAACTAGCGTCGAGACGACAACATACAAATTCATAGCTTGAATGTTCAGGATTTCACTCGCATATTCGAGGCCCCTTAAGTTAGCAACAAGTTCATACCCTTATGCACTCAATAGATAATAATTCAAGTGCATTGCCCTGCTGCAGTGTTCGTGGGAGCCAATTTCCTTTCTTCCGTTTTCTTAGCTACCTTATATATCGGCTTATTTAACAGGCTTTTACGCCAACGTGTTTTTATCACTTGCTTTATTCAACAATAAAGTATAATAAAAGCGTAGACGTTTCGCAACCTATGCATTTAATTCGTTTTGATTTACTGCTTTATCTATAATCGTGTGTCCATGTTTCTCTTAGATCATTGCTCTTTTTTCTTATCAGTGTTCTCTTACAACTAGAGACTTACCGTCCCTAATATTTCTCGTGAACAAGGTTCATCTCGTGCAATATTGGACCTTTTGTTCCTAGGCCGTGATTTTTATGAATATATTGTTTTAATGGAAAAGGACCTGTCTCATAATCATCTTGTAAGTGTTACTATTCCTCTAATCAACTGTGTCACTCCCAAACGCGTAACGGTACGAAGCTTCAATGATTATTCAAGATCCAATGGTGCATCTATTGTCGAATAGATGGAAATTTGTTACACTGACTTTATTGAACATGAGGGAGTTGTTGATGCACTATGGAGTCGATTTACTGAAATGTGCCCTCACTGCATAAACACTTTTATACCGACCAAATGTAAAAAGACTGCTAAAAGCACACCCTGGATTACACGTAAATATTTCGATTTAAAATGTAAATTGAAACGACTGAAAAAGAGTAACCCATGATCCGCTGATATCTATGAGTTTAAAACAAATTTGGCACGCGATTTACGCAAATCAAAGGCGTTTTACTTAAAAAGAACCCTAAAAAAATTTCGAAAAAAATGTGGTTGATCCCTCTTATATAGGAATCGGTATAGAACACGAAAGTGAAACGTGTCTTCACAGCAGTAGTGTAACGTTTATTGCACATTGATATATAATGTCTATTGGTGTTTTGTGGCTAAAGCGCCCTTAGGCGTTGATGCACCCACGCTGACGCCTGGTGGCACGTCTCCTCCATCACGACTACCAACGTCGATGACCATGAGCAACCGTCGTGCATATGGAAGCTGCACTACGCTGCACACGCTAGCACAACGCGAAAGACGAAGCACGTAACTGACACACTAATACAACGCGCAAGACAAAGCACGTAACTGAATCGTCACCGAGTCAAATCAGCGCGTACAGCGCGTCGTAATTGCAGCCTCCGCGATCAACTTCAGAAACATTTTCAGAGCTAATTGCGGAGGCCACGCTCCGCTGTGCTGAGTACGGTGAACGCCACCTGGCGTTGGTAGTGCTTCTTGATGCCAGCGTCCCTTCGAATGCTGGCATCGAGGCGTCGTAGTGCTGACACCACCGAAGCGTTCACTGTCGGTGCGCGTTAGTGTCATAATGCAGTACTTCTCTTTTCTGCTCGTAGGCGGCGGCACCGCCCCGAGCAAGAGCGCGGGTACACGGAGGAGTGTTAGATATATAAGGCGCGTCTGTGTAGCTCTCTGCAAATGCGTTTGTGGCGCAATGGGTTAAACGCTCGGCGTTCTATCGTCGCGGACCGAGAGGTCGTGGGTTCGATTTCCAAATTTTCTATGTTTGTGGAACTTTTTCTTCTGGTTTCTTTCTTTGTATTATGTTCGTGTACATTGTAAGCTGACGTATTTCCGTGACGGAAATACGTCAGTGAAGTCTTGGTGGACCCCGGCATAAAACACTTTCGTGTTAAAATAATCCTACTAAGTTCTGGAACTTCCTAAGCGACAGCAAGAGGCAGGTCCGACAGATCTTAGCTAATTTAAAAACAGTTACGGATCTGAAAGTCACTGCGGAGCATTTTCACAACTTCTTTCATAGCGTACTTGCTAAGATAAGTCTTACTGCGCCTAATTTAAGAGTGTTTCAACCCACTGATGTTGACTTCATATCATAGTCTGGTGTTGTTTCAATGATTTTGAACTTCAACAGAAAATCATTTTGTGGTCCAGACAACATACCTAATGTATTTCTTCGCCGTTATGCATGCAGATGCAGAAATTATTGCTCATTTTGTCATTGTGCTGTTGCGATGTTCACTGTTAACTGCAAAACTACCTAGTGATTGGAAGAGGGCTCGTGCTATTCCCATATTTAATAAAGGCAACCATTAACTCTTAGAAAATTACAGTCCTATCTCATTAACATCACCAATTTTCTAAAATGCTTGAACATGTAAAACATGAAATATCTACACGCATTGCGGAATTCCTTGAACAAAACTATATACCAACTAACCTTCAGCATGGCTTTAGAAAGGGTTATTCAACCGTAACTCAGTCACAGTGGGTGCAGAAGCTCTGGATAAGAATGGTCAAATGGACGTCATATTCCTCCATTTTAGTAAGGCATTTGCCAAAGTTATTTATCACATACTAATTGCGAAACTTGAGGACAATAATCTTCCAGATATATTTATTGCATGGATTGGATACCACTTTACAGAACGCCCCCAGTTTGTTTTAGTAGATGGGAACAATTAGAGCTTTCTTCCGGTAACACCAAGCGTGCCCCAGGGCAGTGTTCTGAGGCCATTGTTGTTATTTACTTTATGTAAATGACATTGTTAAGGTAGTACTACCAGGAACTCAAATCCGACTGTTCGCTTATGATAGTGCGCTTTTTCCTTAAGTTACTTGTACTAATGATCAACACAATTTGAATTTTATTCTTAATAACATATAAAACTGGTGTAATTAACATGGTATGACTCTAAACGCACAAAAACCTGTTTATCTTCGTGTACCTCATACAAAAACACCTCTTGACTTTACGTATAACCTTGGCTCATCATCACTGCAACAGGCAACCAGCTACAAATATCTCGGCGTAACAATAACTAATGACCTCTCTTGAAACCTACACATAGACAACATATGTTCTGCCGCTATCCGTAAGTTGTGTTTTCTAAAACATAAGCTTAGAAAGTCTCCTTTTAACATTAAACTTCTCAGTTACTTTACATATATAAGACCTAAACTAGAATACTTTTGTGTTGCATGGAACCCCTTCACTAAATCTAACATAAAAAAAAACTTGAATCTGTACAAAGTAAGGCTGTTACGTTTGTTCTAAATATAAAAAAAAACTCTCAACGTCTGAACTCATTGCTGCTAAAACATTGAAAAACTTGAACTACGACAAAAACAGAACCGCCTCAACTTTCTTTACCTACTTCTTAATCATAGGTTATCGTTGATCCACATGCATATTTATATCTCCTCTGTCCACTAGACGCACACGACGTCATCAACCCCATTCTTTAACCGCGTATTTTGCTAAAACTAGCGCTTTTCAGTTTCTATTTTTCGCGTGTACTGTTTTAGAATGGAACCCTCTAACTGATTTTAGCCAATTTTCTGTAATTTAGAGGCTTGATAGGTACTGTTATTGGTATGTTTCCATTTTGCCTAATGCTTTCCTATGTTATCTTTTGTGTTAGCACTTTTATACTACCTCTTGTACCAGTCCTGCTTTGGCCAATTCTTGGTCTGCAGTATGAAATAAATAAATAAATAAATAAATAAATAAATAAATAAATAAATAAATAAATAAATAAATAAATAAATAAATAAATAAATAAATAAATAAATAAATAAATAAATAAATAAATAAATAAATAAATAAATAAATAAATAAATAAATAAATAAATAAATAAATAAATAAATAAATAAATAAATAAATAAAGCGTCTGGGCTGATAAACAAATGCCGAGAGTTTTTTATGATATTCGTTAAACGTTTGTTTTTCTGTATGCATCTGATTCTTCACCATACTCAGGTTCTTTAAATACGTACTTCAAAAGGCCAAGCTACTATTATTTTGCTTTGACCACCTAAGGGAGTACGTTATAATGTACTGCCACCTGTCATCCCAAAACACGAGTTGTCATGTGAAGAGTACAAACAGAGCAGCGCAAGCACGCGGAAACGAAGTTACGCTTTCTTTCGGAGGAGGTACCTGCCTGTGTTCTTTCTCACACAGCGAGAATGCCATTTGTCAAGTGACGTGAGAGCTGCGAATTGCGGCTGTACGTCACAAGCAACGTGTGTGGCTCCGTTCTTGAAGTCTGTTCCCGCGCGAGATATTCGCCTGACTTCAGGCAGCTTGACATACCACGAGAATTCACTGCCTCTCTTTTGACATTGCTGTGAAACTTTTTTCAATGTTACCCAGATTTCAGCTTCCTTGCAAGCTCGATGTTTTTGTCCTGAGTATTAAAGTTTTGCATTTCGTCACTGTCTCCTCAAGAGAGAACGTTATGATGCCCTGCGTCGAGGTGCTGGAGAAAAGTCGCGCGCCGCTATTCACTCGAGTTCTGGCTTTCGTGCACACAGTTTTCTGAAACTGCTGCTTTTCTGATTTTCAAATTGTGCTGGTCAGCTATCGCATATAAAAGTGTGACGGAAGCTTATATGCAAAACTTCTTGGTGTTATTGCATATTGAGAAGTACACGTGATGGTACACCAGAAGGCTCTACTCATAGGTATTTATCAAATGATATGTTTTGCTGTAGTCTATGTACTGCTAAGCGTGGGATGCTGCCATCACAGTCGACAGACTACCTCACCAGGGTGGTTTGCCGAGACGGAAACAGTGCTGAAGCCCCGAAACGATTCTCATAACGAGGGATGCTTATACTCTACGGGTTCTCAATCATCCATGAGGTTAAAGTGAAGTTAAAATATGCGTGTTCTCTAGCGTCTACTCGGAGGCCATGGAACTAATAAAATTTGAAAGCGTCTAATCACCATCGCGAAAAAAAAACAAAGAAATTACATGTCCTGTTACGCTGAGAAATCATAAATTAATTGCTAAGGTCCTCCTGCTCCTCCTGAGTGTGGGGAGTCTAAGAGGAAATATACTTTCGAGCTCTCACCAAAATCATCGAGAGTTGTGGGAACGTCGGTGAAGATGGCTAGTGGTCCCAGTAGAGGTGCCAATACGACTTAATTACTACCGAGGAATCCCACATTCAGGACGCTGCTCCAAGTTGGGGCTCGAGGGCATCCCGCATTAGCTCCTTTTCTTCGCTCTATCACTTTCTCCTCCAGAGTGGTCACTGACCCCACACCTTTATCGCTTACATATGACCACAATGCCGAGGAAGAAAGAATGAAGCTCCGACTGTTGCTTGCGCAAAAGAAAAGTATGAAGAAAGTTAAAGGAATTCAGCAAAAGCTGCGTAATGCTCCTAACCTGGCAAAGAGTCATAAGGGAAAGTTATGAGCTATGTAACAAATAATGTAGCGGATGTTTGTTTGTTGAAAGCGTTACTCTAAGCGTAGCTGAGGCGACCCTCTCTCTTCTCATTTTACCTCGCTCTACACGAGCTGCGTCCAAGGCTAGTAAGACCAACCTTCACCCCGACTGCAGCACATTTATTGGTGTGCATTATTCTATTCCAAAAAGCGCAAGCTACAACAGACGTAGGCTGAAGTAAAACCAACTGCACTCAAAATTTAATACCTGGGGAATGTTCCTAACTCTGATGTGTGTGCATATAGACAAGCGTGTGTCTGCGATCACAACAGCTAAGCCACAGGTGAATTTAGAGTGACCTTAAGATGAGAACTCTCAGCATTCAGACGTCAAGTAGTCACCGCAAACTATAGCTTGAAACTATAGCAACTTTAGTAAAAGAAGTTGCAGCTGTAGTACACTGAATGGCTGCCATACTCCGCACCAAAACTTTCTCGTCATGTCCTTCACGCAACAAGATTTAATCATGAAGTCCGCATGACGATGCTAAAATTAAAATATAAGATTTCCGATACAGTAAGTGGCTGCAAGCATTATCGATACCGGGACATTCGGCCCCAACTGCGCCAGGAAAATATCGATGACGCGAAAAGTCAGTAAGCAAGGTTGTGATGATGATGGTGTTGTTGGTGATAATGATGAAAATGATGAAGGCGATTTGCTAGAAAAAAGGCACAAACAGAGTGTAGGGATCAGACAAGCAATTTGATAGTATTACGATAAATAAAAAGATAAAGTGCGAAGAAAACTAATCCTAAACCAAATAAGGTAATACGTAATACTGCATTCAGCCTTGCGAACAGAATAAAAACTAACGATCTTTGTGGAGGAACGCATTGGCGTTCCAATTATTTAGTTAACAAAACGTTGTTTCATGCATTGAAGCACAAAAGTAACTGGAACGCCAGTGCATTTCTCCGCAAAGTTCGGAAATTTATATCTCGAAACTGGCGTCAACCTGAGAATGCGCTCCAAGTAGATCTGCCTTCAGAACTCCACGGCTAGAATTTGTAAATTACAATAGAGCCGTAAGGTAATTTGTTTAAAGCGTGACTAGGACATTTTTGTTAATGCGTCAATTATGCATTTCAGTTTTAAATGCCAAGCATTTCGTGGCGAACATTTGCCACTTTGAGAGTATCTATCTATCTATCTATCTATCTATCTATCTATCTATCTATCTATCTATCTATCTATCTATCTATCTATCTATCTATCTATCTATCTATCTATCTATCTATCTATCTATCTATCTATCTATCTATCTATCTATCTATCTATCTATCTATCTAGCCATCTACGTCTTGGTGCTCTCTTGGTCATTTCGTTAACTTGGTATGTGGCAAAATTGGCATAGTATGGCAAGAGTATATGACGAACATAAATTATAGGTTATGACATGAATGTCTGACATGTATGTCAAGTATGACATGTATGTATATCTGTCAGGTGGTCATGAAACAGCCGCGTACGTCTTGGTGCTCTCATAGTCGTTTCGTTGATATGGTATGTACCAAAATGGGCATAGTATGACAAGAAAGTATGACAAACATACATAATAGGTCATGACATGAATGTCATGACATGCGTGTCATGTAGGTCATGAAACAGCCGCCTACGTCTTGGTGCTGTCATGGTCGGTTCGTTAACTTGGTAGACTCCCCGCAAACTGCTTCGCGTAACATCGATTCCCACAGGGGGTGGGATCTGCCGGCTTCTTGTGCATGTCCGCCTCTTCGAGTAGACCAGCTCATGAACTAGAATTGTGCAATCTGCCACGGGCTACCTTTAAAATTTTTTGAATGTGTTCGCCGAAACACCCGGCATTCTACCTATTTTTATGTCCACTGCAGGACGAACGCCTCTCCCTCCGATCACCAATTACCCCTGTCTTGCGCTAGCTGATTGCAACTTGGGCCTGCATCTCTTAATGTCAGCTAGGATATCGGCTGTCCCCGTTTGCTGTCTGACCCACACCGCTCTATTCCTGTCACCTAACGTTACGCCTGACATTTCTTGTTCCATCGTTCCTTGCATGGTCCTTAACTTATTCTCGAGCTTCTTTGTTAACCTGAAAGTTTCTGCCTCATATGCTAGCGTCGGTAGACTGCAATGTTTGCACACTTTTCTTTTCAAAGACAGCGGTAACGTCCCAGTGAAGATTTCGCAATGCCTGTTGGATGCACTCCAGCCTATTTTTTATTCTTCTGTAAATTTCTTTCTCATGATCAGGGTTTCTTATGTCAGCAATGGATTGTATATTTGAGCGGGCGCTCTCACTGTAGGTCCCCCTGAATTGTGTTCCGGTGTTTGCTTTCCTCTCTTGCTGTCAAAAGTTATCGGACATTGCATTAGTGTTACCTGCTCTGTTGTTCTTTGTTATTTGCCTTATCAGCTTTGTTGACTCCACGCCCAACTCTGGCACTATTTCTACGTCTTTTGTTCTGTTTCTTCGTGACAGTATGTTTACCGGCACCTTTGTTTGCGTTTCGCTTCCCTAGTCCCAGGATAATGAAGTGAATAGCGGAAGGTTCTTTGTTCAGTCAGCTTTACTTCACTTCAAATAAAACACCGTAACAGCAGCTCTTCATTAAAGGGAACCTCTTAATTGTAACCCGAAAGGTCGCTGCAGCACCTAATAAGAAGGGCGCTTCAGATCGCGCATTTAATTAAGTGCGCCTTCTAGTCCGCACAGCAATGGCGTTTTCGCAAAGAGCACTGAAAGTGAAAAGCCTGCGGGTTCCTGCTCTTCACGCGAAGTTTTGTTATGCGGTGTCCTGTCACCTTATCAATCTGAAAGATGAAATCAAAGGACTGTCTCTTTCCTCGAAGTCTGATAAATGCATGAGCCACGTGCACGTCGCACATGTTTGCAATATGAATATGGCTAACATGGAATAAAAACAAAATAAAAAAAAACTCACTCCTTCACAGGTGTATGTCAATTTCAGAAACTGATTCATCAAGGACAGCGCAGCTCTTTAAATGAGTTCTCAAACTCCTAGAAAGTACTATAGTCGGTGATAACCTAAGAATTCAGTACAAGCTCCACCCACAAAAAACGCCGTGCCTTGAACCTTGAATGAGAACCGATCTAGCGGGAGTCCGCTCATAGCTTTGTGACATTTATTTATTTATTTATTTATTTATTATTTATTTATTTATTTATTTATTATTTATTTATTTATTTATTTATTTATTTATTTATTTATTTATTTATTTATTTATTTATTTATTTATTTATTATTTACAAGATACTGCAGGCCCAAGCTAGGGCCCACGCAGGAGGGGTATCACAAGGTTTACACAAGCAAAATACACCAAACAGAATTCAATACAGATCATGAAGACAGGAAAAAAAAATAATATATTTTTACGGGGAGATTTACAGAAAGGGGGGTTTATTTACACTATGTACAAGGAGACTAAATGTTGGCCAGCAACAACAAAGATGGCGAACCACAGTTTCACCTCTTCCTCGTCTCGTCGGCTCTATGCTTCAGCATCTTCTTTGTCCGCCGGACAACTGGCTCATAACACTGCCCTCCGACGGCGAAAGCACCGACTCGGTGCAGGTGAACGAAGGGTACATGAAAAAAAAATAAAACTAGCACACAAGGTATTAAGGGGTGTCCAGGGCACGATAGGGCTTGAGACGGACAACGCGTACAGTGTCCTTGCGGAGAGGAGCAGAGGATGACGAAGGGAGCAGTGGAGCGATTTCATAAGTGACATCAGTCACTTGGCGGCACACGCGATATGGACCGGTGTACTGGAAGAGCAGTTTTTCGGATAAGCCAACGCGTCGTGCTGGGGACCACAGCAGAACGAGCGATCCAGGGACAAAGTGGGTGGTCCTGCGGTGGCTGTTGTAGCGAGACTGCTGGTGGATTTGGGACTCAGAAAATCGAGTGCGAGCAACTTGACGTGCATGGTCGGCACGTGCAATAGTCGCTTGAGCATATTCAGTGGGTGGGCACTCAGAAGAAGGCACCAGGGTGTCCATGGGCAATGTAGGGTTTCGACCGTATAAGAGGAAAAACGGCGAATTACCAGCAGTCTCATGCCTGGAAGCGTTGTACGCGAATGTCACAAAGGGTAGTGCAACGTCCCAGTCGTGGTGGTCGGCAGATACATACATGGCCAACATGTCGGTAAGAGTGCGGTTCAGGCGTTCTGTCAAGCCATTCGTCTGTGGATGGTAGGCTGTAGTCAGGTTATGTTGCGTCGCACAGGATCTTAAAATGTCATCAATCACCCTGGACACGAACTGTCTGCCGCGGTCAGTGAGCAGTTACCGAGAAGCTCCGTGCTGGAGTATGACGTTATGTAGCAAGAAGTCTGCAACGTCGGTGGCACAGCCAGTGGGAAGTGCGCGCGTAATCGGAATCCGCGTCGCATAATCTGTGGCAACGGCGACCCACTTGTTCCCAGAGGCGGATAGGGGAAACGGACCAAGTAAATCGAGGCCGACGCGGTGAAAAGGCTCGTAAGGAATGTCCAGAGGCTAAAGATGGCCTGCAGCTGGCAGAGTCAACTTTTTTTGGCGCTGACAATGGTCACATGAGCCCACGTAATGGTGCACTGAGCGTGACATTCCAGGCCAATAGAAAGGGTGGCGTGCGCGGTCATATGTGCGTGACACGCCAAGATGTCCCGCCGTTGGTGCGTCGTGAAGCTGCGCCAGTACAGTGGAATGGAGGTGAGCCGGGATGACTAACAACAGGTCAGGACCGTCAGGGAGTAAATTGGGACGATATAACGTGTCGTTTTGGAGTACAAAGAGGCGCAGGGAAGGATCAGGAGCGTGGGAGTGCAATTTTTCGATGATCTTGCGTAGAGATGCGTCAAGGCGTTGTTCGGCAGCGATGTTGAAGAGTTGAGAGATGGAAAGAACACACAGGCTGGAGTCGCTCAGGGCCGCGTCCGGTGGATCTACTGGGTATCTGGGCTGCAGTAGATTTACAGAAACGGGGGTTTATTTACGCTATGTACAAGGAGACTAAATGTTGGCCAGCAACAACAAAGATGGCGAATCACAGTTTCACCTCTTCCTCGTCTCGTCGGCTCTATGCTTCAGCGTCGTCTTTGTCCGCCGGAAAGCTAGCTCATAACAATATACATAAACGTTACACACCAATGAGCACCCTATGGCCGTGAAAACAATTAGAAACATTGCAACTTTAGGCAAAACATTGTTTTCCTAATGTAAATTCTAGGCTAATCTGAAAATAAATACTCGTTGTTCCCAGCTAAAAAATAATGCCCTCGGCTCAGAACTGATATCAGGACCGCCCATAAAATATGCCAGGACATCCAGGTTTCATTCCAAAGCCATTGACACAAGGGCAGATCAGATCTTTATGGAGAAAAGAGTCGTTTTAAACACGTAAGACTGCTTGAAGTCACTGAAATAGGCGAACCTAATTGGCTGGAGCATCTATGATGTGAATTTTGTTTGAGTTGGCCAGCGTACCTTTTAATCTTAGGTTGTCACCGTCTATAAGGGTGATTCATCGCTAACGCCACCTGCACGCCTCACCGACGCCCTTGTCATACAACCACTACAGGGCTCCCATGAAGGCTGCGTTGCTGGCTTATCTTTACCACCATAGCCGTGTACGAACTCCTAGCTCTCCTAAACGTGGAGCCGATATTTCACGATGTGAGAAAGAAAATTTACAGATTACTGAATGCTTGAGGTGTACGCAAGGTAACATTTGTTCTATTGCGATAGCAATTATATATGGACACTTCAAGCAAATTATTGCCGTCGTCATTGCCGTGAGGATCCACATGTATTAAGGTATATTTTGAAAAAAGAAGACGCATATGTTTGGCATATGCTTATCCACGTCCCATCTGCGGTTTATATTGCCACACTATTCTATCACTTAAGTTGCTCATACATGGTCTTAAGTTCTTGGCGAATTTATTCCTCAGGATATTGAGAATTGCAGGCCAAAAACAAATATCCTGAGATATACCATTCACAGCGCATGCCCTTTATCCTAAATCTTCACCGACTAATAACTATTAAAAGTTCAAAATAATAATGTCAGTGCTCAAAAGTTAAAGTGATGTAATTCTACTGTGGCGGCTATTTACGGGCACGGTAATGGCGCCTGTCCGATGTCATTACAGGCATTAAACGGTGTGTTGAAGCTTCTAAGGGTTCCGGAAATATTGGCGCATCCGCGTATGTCGCATCCACGTTAGTCGGACACGCGGATAGCTAGAGCACCTTCCAATAAGTTCAAGCGCAACATTAAAGCTCGCTAGCGCAGTCAGTGCTTCACCTTTCGGGAGAAAGTGCCAGTTTTATAATGATTCCTAATTACGCTTCAAATTTAAATTTCGAGGCGTGGACCCAGGTTGCGTTGCCGTTTGATATTGAGCACATTGCATCACGCCCACTTTTACCCGCCACAAAGATAATGGCTAGCTATACGAAACACGTCTGGACAGCTTCGCCGTAAATTTAACGAATGGACCCATCACAGATGACCCCAAGAGGGTGGGTAGTGAGAACGTTGTTTTACGAGCTTAGAAAAAGTTGGTACACTGATAAAAGCGTCATGAAAGAATAACAAGGATGGTTTTCGGAACGAACGGCTCTTGTGTGTCTTGTACTAAAACGTGCTGCTTTTATACGACTGCGTTTTTTCTTCAATGTGGTGCGAATGAATGACCCGAGTTTGTATTGTTTCTTGAATATTCTATATTGCGAGTACACCTCATTCTGTAACAATGCAATAATTGGTCTTTAAACGCGTAAACTTCCTTGCGGAAAGAATGAATCTTCCACTGAATGGTCTGATGTTTTGTTTTCTCAGTAGAAATAGCATGCTAAAAGTAGTATAAAATATTTATGCTCGCTTTATTTTAACGCATTCTCGTTTAATTTCTAGCTTTAACTTCTGTTAACAACCGCGCATGGCTTCATGTGTTTTCATTGGAAATAAAATTTAGAATAAATCAGATAAGTTGTCTGAACATTGATCTAACGTAAGAATTAAAAAGGCAATGACTTACAGCCCTCCAACCACAAGTATATCATCGGTTCCTTTGTAAAAATACGCACTCTCTAACCTCCAGGTGTTTCAGCTTGGCAGCTTTCTTGCAATGGAAAAAAAATTCGTCGGCCCTTCCCCTACCGGGAACAGGGGGGCACGTGAAGCTTGTCGTACCCTCAAAATTGGGTATCGCGTTCCATGGCCTCGGGGTTCGCTGCCCTTCGTTGACGCTGGACTTCGGCAAGATGGGCTTTTAACGTGGGGTCCGCTGCCCGCCGCTGTAACCAAACCTGGGCTCGGGCTGTCTTGAACACAGGATCCCCACGGCGAGCGCGAGCCTGCTCCCGGCGACGTTGACGTCGTTTCTCGTCGAAAGCGGCCTGTTCCGCCGCCGACCGAACAATGTGAGCCTTCCCATCCGTTTGCCGAGAGTGCACTGAAAAGGAGACCCGACGGAACTCGTGCAAGGCCCTTTCCTACCCTTTTGATTTTTCCCGGTGCGCGCCCGCTCCTGATTGGGTGCTCGCGTCGCGTGTTACGGGCGCGTGCCTCACACGTTTCACCAGTGGTCTATTATTAATTAGCCTTTCCCGCCGTTTTCCTTCACTTGTGCGAGACGGTTTTTTTTTTTTTTTTTTTGCGGTCACACTTTCAACGGCACCGACGCTTGTGAGGTTACGCAAGCTTCGCTTGAACACGCCGAAGTGACGCCCATGATGTCGCACCGTTCCGCCGGACTCCACATTCATTGTTGCGCGATCGCCCCTGCATACGATGCAACCACGTGGCAATTGGAAGCCTAAGATCGACGCAGTTCCCACGGAAGTAAGTCCGCAAAGTTGGACCCTTGCATCAATTAGTGACATCTCCCTGACGGTCAGCTTGTAAGGGTCAGGAGAGTGACCTTCGCGCTAGTTACCGCTTGCACGGAGGGTGGCGGTTGTTGTCGCCTCGAAATGAGCTCCTTTGTTTCCTCGTCACACTCTATGTCGGCCCCCGTCACCGTCTGGGCAGGTACTGATGAAGGGGCTGCCTTGTAGGAAGCACCCAAAGAATGCCCGTTGCTGCTGTGTGAGTGATTATTAAAATAGAAAGAGAACAGTTCACGCTCAGCAAACGTGAACTGTACTGTAAGACAAGCAATGCTAGGCAAACGAAAGATTCTAATTTTATTAAGGCCTGGCAAATAAGGAGAAAGCCGAATATTTATATAAAAAAACAAGAAAGCGGCGACAGACGCAACGGTGAAGATGTTGAAGAATTATACGAAGTACCCCAGCCAGTAACAGAAAGCTACGATGAAGAAAAGGTGCTGATATGCGCATAAAAAGGCCGAATAATTATATAACAACAGCGCAGGCAAGTGCAAGACGTGACAAGGTTTCGAACGAGGAAGATAACGAGTTCCTTTCGTTTAGTGCATTTGTTTCAGCTATTTGTGGTGCCTGGCAAGTCAGCGAGTCACCGACAGAGAAAGTGAGGCAATCGAAAGCGGACACGGGACTTCGAGCGGCGAGCAGTAGCAATTACAGGGAAGCCTGCGCCTACACACCGGCCATGGCTGCTTCCTGCTGCAACAAAAGCATCACTGCCGGTTGTATTTTTATATCCTTGGTCGATTTCAATTAGCGCTACTGTTTAGATTGAACAAACTCTGTATATGGGTTTGAAAAGGTACACTCCTAAATTAGTGAGCACTGCTACAGGTGTACATGCGTTAAACAAAAAAGAAGGGGAAAAACAACTAAGACGGCCAGCCACGAAGATATATCTGTGTCCACTTTTAGAGCTTTAAGGAAATGGTGCTTTGAATACTACCTTCATCCTCTTTTGTCTCTACACTCTTAAAAAAAAAGTCGTCATATTCACGAAGTAAATACTAACACGTTACTTGTCCCAAAAAGCACTACCTTCTTAATAAGTGCAGGTAGTAAAATGATGGTTAGTACTTTTCACTACCTGCTGAAGCTATAAAAAAGCACTAAATTAGCACTAACTAAATACTACCTCGGTAGTGCAGTTACTTACGCAACCGAAACACAATTATCAGCAATACACAGTGGCGCACCGACGGGGGGGACATGAAGGCGCACTGACTCCGGGTAAGAATGTACTAGATGTCTCCAACAAGCAACGACAAGCAAGGATACACATACAAAACTACCAAGGTGCTACGCCAACAATTACTGAAAAAGCAACTTGACGAATATTTATAGGCGTAGTTAGAGGGAGCACATGTACCGGTGAGCACCTATGTATTTGGTTAAATAGTCAAAGCTTTGTGCTCAAATGTCTAAAGCCTACTGTCTGTACATATATTTGACACGACGTCGCATATAACTGTTAATCCAACATAATGAACAACACTACAGTTTATCTCAATTTCGCATAAGACTGATACAATCACCGCATAATAGGCCAAGGCCAGACGAGTTAGTAGTTGCTTAGTAGTTACTTAGTAAAAACTACTAAGAAGGCATTTCTGGCAAGTAAAGGCAGCACTTACTAGCTTTACTAACCGCTGGCTGGTACAGAACTAGTCAGAAGGTAGTCAAATACACAGTAACCTAGTAAAAACATGCATTTACTAGCTATATACTAAGTTTATTTTTAAGAGTGTATGTTATGAAAGAAAAGTGGCTTGCTTCGTGCTGC
Organism: Dermacentor silvarum; assembly: GCF_013339745.2. Taxonomy (NCBI): domain Eukaryota; kingdom Metazoa; phylum Arthropoda; class Arachnida; order Ixodida; family Ixodidae; genus Dermacentor; species Dermacentor silvarum. The sequence goes on along the minus strand of NC_051159.1, from coordinate 160,043,431 downwards.
GCCAAATATAATGCATCATCGCTAATTTAAACTGAATGGCCTACACGGGGGACTACGCACCGCTTTATGAGATGGACTGAAGACGGGTACATTAGCGCGTAACTTTAGAATGCCTAAGTTGTTGTTTTGAATTCCGCAAACGCTGGTTGGGAACAGACGCTTCATACCGTGTTAATTCATTGCACGACCGTATCAAACGCACAACATATTTCACCAATTCTGGCGAATTCTTCTTTTCTATGTGGCATTTTCAGTCATAATCACAATTCATAACTTCTTTAACATTTTTTTTTCGCTACACCGAACAACATGCTAATGTAATACAGTTTGGGCCAGCCTCTCGGCGTTTCTCTAGGCTTATACTCGTACATTCCCAGTCTTTCTTGGATTCTACTATATGTACAAATTGACCTTATATTCTGCAAGGTATACTTATACCCAGGGCAAAAAGCATTCTTCGTTACCACGACTCACACTGCCTATCCGTTAGCATGCCTTATCTTGGCGCACAGCTCTGTGTGCACTTTGATAGCTGACGACTGATGCAGCAGTTTCGGTTTTGCTCTAAGCTCGGAGCTTCGACAGCGAGAGCTAGCGCACTGTGTACCGGAAAAATGCGTAGCTACCCACGAGGAGTCTAAAATGCGGGAACCACTGCTTTGGTTTCTCACTTCTTTCTGCCGGATTTCCTTAAATTCTTGCCCCCCGTTGAGGTTTGAGTTGCCTCGTAGAGAGTATTGAACACAGCCAACCCTGCATCATTCACTGATCAACTCTTAGCACTAGTTCTTCTTTGATTTAGGGGTGCAACTACATATTTTCAGCACCATGTTGAGTGATCTGTCATCCAATAAACTACAGACGTTCACATCTGAGTGATACAAATACATATTTAACGCCACAGTAAATGCAATCAATGTGAAAGGAAACAAAATAATGTAATTTCGTTTTGCTGCTGCTGGGAAGGCACATTTTTGTAAAAAAAAAATGTGGTAGATTTAATTTCGACTTACGTGGGCTTCTTTTGTTCAATTTTTTAAAAGCAATCTGTTATACAGTACCATATTTAACGCAACTCTACTGTAGTTATTCGCTGTCAAGTCGCAGGACAGGCTATCATCACTCATGGTGCCTCAGTAGCGACCAATCGCTTCTCGAGGCAATGCTGCATGTTACGTCTGAATGCATGTCTCATGCATCGGCTGATCCGAATCGCCCGTCTCACTAGCGGCAAAGACGAGCAGAAATCATCATCCGGAAGTAGCACGTCGTTAAATATCGGCCAGCAGGGGGAGTCGGTAGGGCACAAGACTCCACGGGCATTGTCACTGCAGGCAGGCGCGGTTTACCATAGGGCAGCGAAAGAATGTTGTGAATGGACAGCGTCTTTGTAGAGGGAGAAGAGAGACGCGACATCGTCATGAGCATGTGAAAAGCAGCGAGCGTTTGAGCGAAGATGCATGAGCTTTTGTGCCACATACGGCTACACTTCCGTCCACTATGTGAGCGCTATACCCGGAAGCGCCGTATGCCTGAGCATATATGTCGTAGCCAAGGTGCTGGTCATAAACGCTTTACTCTGGCACATTTCATATCGATTCTTCCAAAGGTTTATACGACTTAAAACGAAAGTAGATGCAAGTTTGCAGCCCTGCTAAGCAATCATTTCTCTGCCCCGTTTAACTGATCGGACCTGTCTCCACTGAAAATCGGTCCCAAGTCACGCAATCATCATCACGCAAACTAGCGAGATGGCGGAATTTTGGTGTTTTTTGCCTACCTAATGGTTAGTAAAGTAAGCACAGAAAGTTTAGAAAGGTTTGCGCTTATAAAGGAGTTGCTCTCAATGGCGTATTTTTGCTGTAATGAGGACGTTCCAGTATCGTTTGTTTTATCGTTGAGCAATCTTGTAGACAGCTTGGCCGGCCGCTTGTACACATATTACGGTAATAAAGACGGTAGTGCTTGGAAGTCTATTGCCTTCTAACCTAGTCAGCGTCTGTGGGTGACAACGTTTCTGGCATGTTCCTGGCGCTCTTTCAGCGGTGATCTCCGACAGCTGTCACTGCTCAGTGGGGCCGCAGCGGCTAACCTTTGAACACGTGTATGGGCGCTCGCGCGCGATGCCACTGTAGTTCTATCCGCGATATTAGGCCTTCTCCCAAAGATTGCCCGAATAATTGTAATTTCCTCCTCAATATCACTGCATATAGTTTCACAAGATATACACTTACCGTCACATCAGATATACCTACGACGCCTCGTAGCCTCCGGGATACTGTTTAGGCTCCGCACCAGTACTGGCCTCGCATGCTTGTCATTGATTCGCCCTTCAAGTGAAACTAATTAATAAATGGCTGTACATTTATCGACATGTATTTGTGAATGTGCAACGAAGCTGGCCCTGCATCTTAGAGCGCATGATTCACTTTCCTGTTATAAACAATTCTGCTGAAGGAGGGATCAACAAGTTTTTTTTTCTGCCCGCTTTCAGGATTTGTTCAATGCTGTCTTGTTCAATCCCAGCGTCCACTGCCGCTCGCACAGAGGTAAGAGTTTTCCTCTCACCTGCATCAATTCTTCTGACCCGCCAAAGCACCTCGCATGCAGTCATGCACAATCGCACACTTACACACGACACACAAATACACGCACGCGCTCTCCATTCACATGTATAATCAAACCGCATCATACACGTACTTGTGAAGCATGTCCTGGTTTTCCTGCTACTTTACCATACGGGAAGAAACAGCGAAAGCATTGGCGACGGGAGTGGAAGAGCTGAAAGCTCATTGTGCGTGTCCGATGACGCGTAGCATTCCATCGTCGACGACCGGTTCTGCCTCAGCATTCCCAACGTGCTTCACGGCTAGGCGCATCTTTCTCGAGACACAGCATTCATATGCATTTCCTCGGTATTCCGTTTAGTTCTAGCGCAAGCTGCTTCTTTCACCCTCCTCGGCACGAAGACTACTTCGTGAGATTGCGCGAGAAAGTAACAACTAGAAAATATATTCTCGAAAACCTGAGTCTCTCGGTGTCACATACAGTCATGCCGCTTTGTAAAGTGTGCGCTGTATCACCTGATTATATGTCTTTTGTATCGGCTGTTCTTATTTATGCTTCCCAAGCTGAAGCCAATGTGCTTCATTGGAGCGCAAAAGTAACTGCGCAGAAATATTTTTAAACTGGCATGCACGTACTTTGACGTTCGTCGAGTAAAATGACACTGCTTGCAGCGTGGAACGCGAGTTCACATCGCTTTGGGGCTCTTATAGAGTAATCTAAATATGTTATTACATTATTGTGCTTCTGTCCAGTTTGCTTTTGTTGGTGTTGCCTTAGAGGTTATAGGCGGCAGGACGCGCCTGCCCTGTCCAGCTATTCACACAGGCCTCTCCACTGTTATGAGAACATTTTACTCTAAGGCCAAACATTTATTCTAGTGTCTTGATGATAATATACTTCAGACTTCGCGTAATGTAATGTGCTAAGTAATGGTCATTTAATCGCGTTTTGTACATGCTTTTTTTCACACCAGAGAAGGACGTCTTTCAAGTATAAGCCTGATAGTTCGATACGCTATAATTTTTGCAAAAAAGGTGAATAGTTTCGTAAAACACGTGGTCATCTTCAGTTAAAGTAAGCTAATTAGACAGAAGGCAGCAGAGCAATTTGTACACACTCGTGTAAATAAACTTCATTATAACACACAATCACCAGGAACCTGGCGGCAAACACTTTGCTAGGGCAGATTCGTCGAATAGGCGTAGTTTTCCCTCCTGTACAGAGTTGACCTATTCCTGCAGTTTTCGACAAAGCAAAATATTGAATGCCCGTTTGTAACGCTGATTTACTGTTTGCGCTTCGACGTAGCCTACGCGTCTCACTCATTTCGGTACATCAAAAGTGGAATGTCCCCGCATTCTATAGTCTCTGTGATGATCTCGACCTTTAGGTGGATCGTATTATTATATGCGAAGGTCCTCCTTATGACCAACAGACCTGCATCTGCGTGACTATTTGAACATTCTTGACAAACGCCCTGTCATAATTTATAACAGTGGACAAATTGCTTCCACTGTGGTCATTCCGTGATACGCAGAGGTGTTCCGTGAGCACGCTTCGCGATTTTGTAGCGAAGCTTATCATTACGGGCAGTCTATAAGTGGCATTATGTGTCTTGTCTTTTCTACATGGTGCTTTTGTTAACCTTTTAATGCTGCCACATCTTACTGGGCAACCTAGTTTCCAGCGACATCCTTAAAGGATAGCTGAAATGTTCACAGAACCTATTACGTGCATGACGGGAGACATTGCAATTACGCACGGCTACTGGTACTCCTTTACGCAAGGCAGCGTGATTGAGCATCACACTTAGTTCTATAACTGGACCGGCGTTATCTACGGAATTCAAGTCACATAGATCATACGGTAACCAGTTAGGGCCTATTGCAAGAGAATTCGAGAATGTCGTCCAGATTGCACCTTTTACAGTCACTGAAATATTGAAACACTTTCGCAGTCATAGAAGTAGGAGGCCTTCACACGACCTCCCTTGAAGCTCGTATTCGTAACGAAAACGGCAGAACAATGGCGCGTTTCTCCACCTGTTTAAATAATTTTCTTGGAAGCGCGTTCGAATTACGAAAGAACTCGTGCTCTTACTTTCGTAACCGTCACAGCGGCGTTGTCTTGAGCTCACCTACCACATATTTTTTTTTAGCATTAAGCAAGTTTGCGGTGGAGTTCCTTCAATCATCTAGCTCATTAGGGAAGTCGGGAGCTCCGCAATAAGCTGAGTGCGCCCTCATTAGACAATACGCACCATGGGAGATACCGTCACGAGAATGGCTTGCGCGTGCTGTATTCAGAATGCGTGTCTGCTCCGGTTCATACCTTTCTCGGAGAACGCTCCATTTAGAATATGAAAGACCTTAGTTCAGTAGTATCATATTGCAAGGAAGGGCATTTCAACCACAATGCGTAGCAGCTTCTTACAATATGTTTTCCCATTTTGTTGGCTTCAATTTTAATTTATAGCCTCACTTCTACATAAGCGAATGAACGCATACAAGGAGGACAGGGGACGCTTTCATTTTAAATTTATTTACTATCGTTAGAAGCATACGAAATTATATTTTGGCTTCTGAATTACTGCCAGTCAACATCAAGAGATGGGTCACATTATTATTTGGTTTATCTCCGACAAGAATACTACGACATTGTATACGTGTTTTGGTGCTTGTCCTTATTATGTCACCCGCAATATTGTTGCCATTATACATTCTATTTTTCATGAATACAAAACGGAATAACACTTTTGAGTGAAACAACGCATAAAAAAATATCGAGAAAGAAAAAGCAGAGTGATTTAGGGAACATGAACCGGGAGGTTCTCAAATAGAAAAAAAAAAGAAGAAAATATGAATCGTGCAGGTTCTCAATTAGAAAAAAAAGAGGACATAAAAAGAAAGAAAAATTGCGGGAGAAAGAATGGTAGCCAGCGTGTGGGTGTATGAGCGAAACCGATGCATCTCATTTGGCGCTTTTTTATCAAATATTCCATTCACAAAATCACGCGATTATGAGGCAGGACGGCATGCCTCCTAATCAGAGCCTATAGTCTTCGCATGTAAAACCCCAGAATTTATTGATTATTTACAGCACAAGAGAACAAAGGATCCGAGCACAGTTATACTTTTTCACCGACATTTTCTCCGTCCCGTATGTATTTAGTGGCATTTTTTTCTCCTGACCATAATTTTAGCACTTGATCACTTCAATCGTAATGCCTGGTAAATATTTATTCCTCGCCCACATATGGAACACGCGGATTGAGTAGTGGTTTTCTCGTTACCATAATCTTAACACTTGATCACTTCAATCGTAACGCCTGGTAATTATTTATTCCTCCCCCCAGATATCGAACACGCGGATTGAGTAATGGTAGAGAAAGTTGCTTAACGAGCCTAATCCTCAACGAAGAACTGCCTGTCATACTATAGAGTTTTAGCAGTGACAAGTTATCGTACGGTTACTGTGGTAATACTGTACCGACCGAGGAGTGCGCATGCGCGCTCTTTAACGCACGGAAAGACTTTCCGTACGGCATACTAAAATTGTAGATCGTAAAGGAGTCTATACCACATACGTTAACGTGCGCACCTTGTTTTGCGAGCCGAGCTGGACCAAGCCAAAACATAGCGAGAAAATGGCGTCGGCCACAGAGTCCACGATGTACATGTGCCCGTCTCGCGTGCGTTTTTCACCATGGTAGGACCATGGGACGAGTTAAGATGCGGCAAAATGGCAGCAAGTATGACAGCCCTTCTAACTGGAAACATAAACTTGAGCTGAGCTGAACTGAACTTGTGGCCGTACCCTTTCGTAAGAAGGGAGTAATATACTCAGGCTGAATGAGAAAAAAAAGAATAAAGGAAACTAAAATGAAGTAACGAAACAGAACATAAAGCGTGGCAAGAGAAAAAAAAACGCTTCGGGTTGGTGGCGCCATCTATAATGACGCAGAGGGGGAGCCGTGTTTTTATTGCAGTAAATAACTATATTCTACTTATCTGCTGGTGCAAAGCGACGGCAGAGGTACAATTTACAACAAACAGTCCTATTTTCATATATTGCTTCGACAAAAACACCTATGTAACAAAAAGAAAAAAAAAATGTTTCGCGTGTTGTTGTCAAAGCATCACAAGATGTCACCACCAGCTTCGTGACTGGCGTCCACGTTTGCCGTACACCGACACTTCCGTAAAGAATAATATGCGTATGGAAAAGCTAAAGCGTTCTAGTATTCGCCAAAATTAATATTTCACGCTCAGCACATAGTTTTTCCATTCTGCAAGGCCGGAATGTTGCCCACTATCATCATTATCAAGTTACCGTACGCATCGAGCACACACGCAGCTAAAACGTCTTCGGTCATCGCGGTACGTTAGTACGGAACGGTAATACCGTACCGTTTACCGCACTTACCGTACCATAATACGGCATTGCTAAAACTCTCTATGCCACAGCCTCGTTTGGCGTTACTTCGGAGAAAGCGAAACGAGCCTTCCTTTCTGCCTTTCTTTTTTTCCCCCCTTTTTTTCTCTTTTTTTTTTACTTGATCTGGACAGCAGTGCAATAAACATAGGAAGATCACTGCAATATTTTGCCCCGGGACACGTTCCAACATGAAGCATGGTTTCCTCTGGCGACTAAGGCAGGTTTTATTTCTGTGTGGGAAAGTTTGAAATGATAGCATCCGACAGACAGGTGCGATTCAAAGATACAGTGAAAAGAGTGCACTGAGGAAGGACTCGAAGAAAATAAATATTTGCACGTCTGAGTAAGCGCTACTGTAGAGTCGGTTTACTTACATCCTGCCGGTCATTTATTTCGCGAATCTTTTCAGTGAAGCGCGCAGGAAACGTCCTGTGCCTCGCAACGAGTTTTCTTAAAGCGCTCCTTACTCCCGATTTTCATGCGTCTCTTTATCCCTGTGTTCTTTTTTTTTCTCTTTTTTGTCTGGCTTTAGGTGTAAAGAAAGCGTGGATGTTGGAGGATTTGTAGTCTTGTTGCTCGTGAATTCTGATCATTTAGTTTATTTGGAAGGACAGCGTGTTCAAGAATTGGAAAGAGCAAATGAACTTCCGGATACAGCAGCGATGTAATCTCGCAAATGCCGTTCCTGAGATGAGGTTCCGTGTGTAGCGGACGACTCGGGCACACAGCTTCTTCGTACCCGCAGCCCCGTACTGGCATGAAAAAGGGCATTTGCATTTCTTTCTTTCCTTTTTTTGTTTTTCTGTAACTGCAATATCTTTCTTTGCTCTTTAGGAAGGAAAGCAGAACGAGGAAGGATGCTAGGATTGGGGGTATATTTAGATAAGGTTCCTGAGTTAAGTCTTTTTGACAGTGCATGTGCTTTGTGGAAAGTTTGTAATGCTAATAAATGAAAGGAAAACACATGAGGAAAAAAATACAAGGAGAGTAGGACTTCCGAATGACTTATTACGAAGGGTTTCGATGGTCTTATGAATATCGTAAGAAGAATGGGTTGTGTTGAAAGAAGTGCTCAAGAGTGCTCTACCGACGAGGCAAGGGAACAGCGTAACACGCGACACCACTCCCAACCTCACCTTCATCACACAAACCACGCGAGCCGAATGGCTCGACACACTCGAAAACTTAGGCAGCGATCACTACATACTGAACATAACGCTACAAACCGGACGCCTACACAGGCAGATCGGCACAGCCAAAATCACTGACTGGCGAGAAATCAGGGAAGCCCAAGAACAGGACACAGACACAATCACGAACATGGATGACGGGTGCGACAACCTCCGTCGACAGAAACAACACCACACAAAGGTAATTGCCAGAACGGAAGAGACCCCAGAGGTGGATCCCCACCTACTACACCTGTGGGACGCCAAACGAGTCCTCACCCGCCGTTGGAAAACACAGAAGTGCAACAGGAAACTGAAGACACGCATAGCACAAATAACAGCGAAAGCAGAAGAATATGCCATGCAACTCGCCTCGGCGAACTGGTATAGATTCTGCGACTCCTTCGGTGGCACCCTGGGTACCGCCAAGACGTGGCACATACTAAAAGCCATCCTGGACCCCACCAAAACCAAAGGAGAGGGGCACAAGGCCCTGGAGCGGCTACTACACACTTACCCAGGCAGCCAACAAGACCTCATCGACGCCATCAAGAACAAGTGCTATGGCGATCCAGCTCCCACGCAACCATGTACAACACTATACGTGGGACAACCCAACCCACTTTTGGACGAACCTATCACAGAAAACGAGGTGAGAGCGGCCATCGCAGCCACCACCCGTAACACAGCGGCGGGCACGGATCGTATCACGAACGCCATGATCCTTAGCGACAAGGCCATCTCCGCGCTCGCGGCCTTTCTCAACCAACACTGGGAACAAGGTACGGTGCCGGCGATGTAGAAACACGCACGCATAATCATGATCCCCAAACCAGGGAAGAAATTGGCAATTGAAAATCTCAGACCCATCTCGCTCACATCCTGCCTCGGCAAGGTGTACGAGAAAATCATACACAAGAGACTACAGAGACACTTAGAAGACAACAAGCACCTGCCAGACACCATGTTTCGTTTCCGCGCAGGCTTGTCGACACAAGACGTTTTACTCCAAATCAAGGAAGACGTTCTCAGCAAGGTTCCCCGCAGCGGCGAACATGCCCTCCTAGCAATTGACATCAAAGGAGCTTTCGACAACGTCAGCCATCAAGGAATCCTATAAGGGCTCGCCAACACCAACTGCGGTGAGCGAACGTACAAATACGTTCAGAGCTTCCTAAGCCACCGCACGGCAGAGCTGAAGATTGGGGAGATCCAGACTGCAGTATACCACCCTCCCAACAAGGGCACACCACAAGGAGCAGTCATCTCACCCACGGTCTTCAATGTCGCCATGATCGGCCTCGCACGAAACGTGCAGGACGTAGAAGGCCTCCGCCATGCCTTCTACGCAGACGACATAACACTCTGGACCACAACAGGGTCCCTTATTGAAAAAGAAGAACGGCTGCAAACTGCAGCTGACCTCATCCAAGAATACGTCAGCCAACGGGGACTACAATGCTCGCCCGAGAAATCTGAACTCATACGAGTCTGGCGAGGCCGGGGTAACCACACAGTCCCCACAGACAGAACACGAAAAATCGAGGTACACCTCAACCGGAGCCTCATACCAGAAACGTCATTGCTCAGGGTGCTGGGCATGTGGCTGCAGTCTAACCAACGTGCTACACACAACCTTACGCTCCTGAAAACCAGTGTCAAGGTGATATCACGCATGATATCCCGTGTAACATCGAAGAATAGAGGCATGAAGGAAGGGGACACCCTCCGACTGGTCAAAAGCCGGGTGGTGAGCAGAATCACATACAGCCTGCCCTACTACCATCTCACACAATCCGAGACGAAACAGGCCGACACGCTCTTGAGGATGACTTTCAAGACCGCTCTCCGCCTGCCGATGAGTACAACGACTGAGAAATTATTGGCGCTGGGGTTACACAACACCCTCAGCGAACTCACAGAAGCACTTCACGTCTCACAACAACAGAGACTTGCGCGGACTCACACGGGCCGGCAGGTCCTACAAACCTTGGGCTTCAAAGCCACAACAATACAAACCCAAGAAACCTGCACGATACCTCGTCACGTCCAGGACATGTATCACATTGCCCCAATACCACGCGACATGGACCATAACCTACACTCCGGAAGGAGGAAAGCGAGGGCCCAATACATAAAGAAAACATTCAGGTTCGATACCACGGCCCGTTTTACGGACGCCGCTATGTACGGAATGAAGAAAAAGGGCGCAGTGGCAGTGGTCTGCGACCGCCGAGGCCATGTCACCTCCAGTGCATCGACCCGCCCCTGCACGAACGCGGAAGCGGAAGAGCTTGCTATCGCGTTAGCCATCCGCGAAGGCCAACACGCAAGCAAACCACTGACTATCCTCACGGACTCCCAGCAGGCCTGCCGCAACTTCCTACAGGGAAGAATCGCAAGACCTGCGGCACAAGTCCTAGCCCAAATACCCAAGGAGGACACTGACGACAACACCATCATAACCATCATTCCGATACCGGGTCACGCTGCCATCACGGGTAACCTGTATGCCGACAGAGCAGCCCGAGAATTTGCACATAACCGAGCACTCATCACGCCGACTGCAGATGACCCTGACCCAGTTGACCCCGAGTATTCAGCAATCCTGAACCACCACAGAGGGAGTCGCTTGCGATATCCCCCACCCCATCGAATACTAAAGACGGAGGATGCCGCTGCCTGTCGTAGGCTCCAGACAGGCATTTTTGCTGTTTCGTTAGGAAGAAACTTAGCTGGCATATTTGTGGGAATAAAAGATTAATGTTCGCATGCTTACGTACTTTCTGTATCGCTCCAAGGAGCAACTGCGCTGTCGGAGGACAGATAGACAATGAAGTGTAAACCAGCGAAGGCAAATATGTGCGTTTTTGTTGCTACAAAAAGCACTGTAACACCCTGACACTCACAATAACGTGTAACGTTCATGTTGTCTGAAATCTAATTACGCACCATCAAGTTTTCGAGAAATCTCAAGGCTCGACGGGAAAGCAAATGTCGGTTACCCAGAAAATGATGTCCTGCAATTTACAACGTACAACGATATGGTACAACAATACACTGGTCCGAATAACAGAGGAGATACACCTCAGAAGGGAAAATCAAGACCGCTGCCAGTCTTCCAGAGATGTCCCTTACAAGCCTTATTAAAGTGTAGGCGCTCATCAATCACAATCTCGTCATCAATCTCACAATGTCTATCACAACAGATAAAAATGCCTAAAATACGTGATTTGTCTCCCTCTTTCTCGCTGACTGAACCATGTCCTGCACAACGTATGACGCAGCTGAAGCATGTGTTTCTCCCTTATTGCTATATCATCACCGGTGCTCTTTTTCACCCTTTCACATCTGTTTTCTCATTGCTTCTCGCAATAAAAACAAACTTTTTCGCCCCAATAAAAATTTATCGTCCACTGTGCATCGCCCTTTTCGTCACGGAAGAAGGTCCTAATGTGGATATGCAGAGCTCAGGTACTCGGCGAGCATAAATGTTTCGCTTGAAATTTTGAAAGCGAAGATTATAAGCTCGTAAGAGACAGAAGGAAAGAAGAACGAAAGAAGGTGACGTCATGTATAAAAAAATCTTTTTATATATATTCGCCTTTTTCTTTCTTCTTGTCCTTTATATATTTACCTTCTTTTTCTAGCCCACTGAAGCCATAATATTGCAATCGCTCGAGTGCTCTTCCTCAACGCAGCACAAGTTGACCACTGCCTACCATCCCCAAACAAATGGCTTCACCGCACGCATAAATCGCACCCTCACGGACATGCTCTCCATGTATGTTTGATCTGAACACCGTGACTGGGACCTGGCGCCACCTTATGTGACCTTCGACTACAATTCATTGCGTCACGATACCACCGGTTATTCACCCTTTTATATGCTTTTTGGCCATGAACCGACGTTACCACTGGTACCACTGGACGCCCTACTTCCGGCTGCTACCGCACCGCCTAGCGGATATGCACGTGATGTCATCGCTCGTGCAGATCACGCGCGTCAAATCCCCGCTCTAGACTGTCGGCCTCGCAAGCGACCTAGAAGCGCCTTTCATCATGGACTATTTATTTATTACGCAAGCCCTTCGCTTTCAATACGCATAAATTATAATAACTACGAAAATATTACGCACATGAGCTAAGACAGGTTCACTTCGGGATTACATTTTGTAACCGGTAGCCGATTAACTTAGAGATGGTATAGACAAAAATTTTCAGGCAACTACAAGCGGAACTAGCACTCACTTTGGCATGCGTATTTATTCCTAATTATTAATAATTATTCAAAGCTTTGAATGAGCGTGACAAAGTTCTCGCCACTGTTTTATTCGACTGCCACAAAATGCCAATTATGGCAGGAAACCTACACCGCTACGCAAGGATAAGGTTCTCCTCTTAATTGCAAACGTGCGGGAAAGTAAGAGCAACATAGGGAGCATGTAATAAGCTTAAATAAAGAGCGAAATGATTTGTCAGGTGGGGGCCTGAAATTTTTAACCCATAACAATGACTGCACTGGCGATAGTAAGAAAGCTGCAAAAGAAAACTGGTCAGAACCTTCGTATTGCGAAAGCAGTAACTACAGCTAGTTGCGCCAGAATTTTACGAAACGCGACTTTACGAATTTCTCGATTTTACAAAGTAATTCAATTTTCCCGAGTATTTTCCATTTGGGTATAATGTGATCATCAATTCAATCTTACAAAGGGAAATTGATCGTCACCCTCTACTTTACGAAGCCGCCGCGAAGAAAAGAGGCGGAAAAACAACTAAAAATTTGGCGGACTCTTAAGCTTCGACTTTAAGAGTGGAACGCGATAGCATTCAAAGATCCCTGGCTGCTTATCAGGCTTCCCGACAACTTCAGTTTGCTTTCTTCAACTTCGCCTCCACATGTGGCTGCCGTAAAACAGCGTTGCATGTAATCTCCCTATAGGCTGCCGAGGAGGCGAGCACCATCTGGATGATAATTTTTCAAGGAGTAAATCGCGGCGCGCTGCTGTGTGAGTTGTAGAAATGCTGGAAAAAGGGCTTGTGTTTAAATTTGCACGCTGGAAAATTATGTTTTTTCAAATATTCAAATTGCAATCCGACGCCATCACGTCTGTATACTCCGTTTCATCAGGTGCAATGCTGTGGAAGCTACGCAAGAAGTACGGTCACCAGAATGTATCACTCCGCGCGTTCCGTCTGAATGCTTCCCTGCGCGCCAGGGGCGTTTGCTCGCGCGAGCATGCACGTGAGGCTGTAGCGACGGCCTGCAAATAATAAAAAAGAACGAAAATTAAACTAACCTAAAACAACCTGTTAGCCGCTGTATCAGTACATGATTTGTTTCTTGCCAAGGGTAAATACTTTTTTTTTTCATTCAGTACTGAGCTTATATAGAGAACATTTTCACAAAAATTGGTCAAGAAACACCGAACTATTTCTAAGTGCGAACGCAGCCACTGCAAAAAGTACCTCTAGCCTCCACAGCGTTGCACTTAATGTATGAAACGGCGTATAGGCTGTCGTTACGTCGTACTTGACGATTTTACTGACGTATTTTGCTTTGAGAAATTCAATTAGTTCAGCAGCGCCTGTTTGCCACGCGGAGGGTCTGCGTGGTCGGGGTGGTTGGGATGATTTTCTTGGCCGCGAACGCAGACGCCGAGACCGACACCGACGCCGGATTTTCTGCGACACGGAGCCTTTAACGCTGTCGCGTTAAAATGCCACACGTTTTACGCCGATCGACGTTTTTATGGCGATCAAGATGGTGGCAGCCGCCTCAAGGGAAACAAAGGAATCCATGATAATCAATGACTTCAGGCGTACCATTTTGTAAATGGTTCACGAGGAAGCGAGGTAACGCAACGTTACCAGCCCCGAGCAGCAGGCCGAACAGTCGGCTTCCATTTCCTGGGAACTGCTCAGCCGGCTTGAGACTATCCCGGCAGGCGTGGGCTTCACCGACTACGTAACCGTTGATGCCAGCGCAGACATGGAAGCAATAGAAAAATTTGGATGAGGAGGAGCTTGCGAAGCTTGTTGCCGACGCATAACAAGTGTCAGAAGATGGCGACACGGACGCAAGCGTAGACCGTGTGCCGACAGCTGCCGGTGTCCTGAACGTCGTCGACCTCTAGAGTGGATTTGGTGTGTCTCAAGAAGGAGGGAAATAGGCTCTCATTGCTCTCGTGAGCAACGACAGCTCTCTGACACCCTTACTGAAAAACAGTAGGCAATCCAAAATAACCAACTTTGTCTCCAGAAATAAATTGCTTGTTTAACCTCAGCAGTTCGTATGTTTTGATTTTACGCAATTACCAATTTAATTTCACCATGCCACGTCGACTCTGCAAAATCGGTGTTTAACTGTATTCCCATTGCACCGACATTTACGCTTTACAATTGTCAGACGACTTTCGCAGTTCCTCACCACAAATTGCGGGCTTGGCGTACATAGTCTCTGACACGTTAGCACTGACGTCATAAATTCTAGTGCGCGAGTGGCACGATCTCCAAAGTAAACAGCGGTGTCACCCACCATGGTATCATCGTGGTTATTGCGTTGCGTTACTCTGCACTAGGTCGCGCGTTCATTTCCCGACCGTTGCGGCCATATTTCGATGGGGACAGAATGAAAAATCTCCTGTATTGTGCTTTTGGTGCATGCAAAGAACCACAGGCAGTCAACGTTAATCTGGTGCCCTCCACTACGGCGTCCCTCATAACCTGGCATTCAATTTCGGGACGTTAAACCTCATAAACAATCCTCGCACCGGGAGCTGTGCAAACACACACAGTCACGCTACATGCACCGCTTTCCCCAGGAAACGCGGTATCAGAGACTCAGAGGTTGTACATTCAACCCATTCGTTAGCCGAAGGCCAGGTAGTGGCGGCCGCTGGTAATCCTGAGAGCATCGTAAATACCCCTCGACCAATTATAAATGTTATCTCTACCGCTGCAGCCATTGCTAAGACACCGGGTTTGGGAAGTAACGAAAGTGAAGACCTGAATACACAGAAGTCGCACCACCGGCATCCCTGCTCAGGCGAGAACTGCGTGAACTCGAAGGGGTTTGTCCGCTAAGGCCGGCGCACTTTGCAAAATCTACGGGTGCGGGCGCAGATAATTTAAGGGGGATGCTCGTGTGGACACAATCAAAATTATGTGAGCTGTATATACCCAGCATCGTGCAATAGTGAACAGTGTCTACGAAGCACTATCGTTTAAATCATGCTCACACAACTCGGCCCTACGTGCTTTAGACTGACCGTAGAGGACTGTATATAAACACCAAATTTAGTCTCAATTGAATATAGCGTAAGCTTTGCCTGCTTACGCGGAATGCTTTGACAAGCTATGACTCGCAGCAGACGGCTAAAAGATAATTTACTTGAATTTTATTGTCTAGAAATGAAACTGTGCTTCCCTTCTTCGGACTCGTCGCGATAGCCATCATGAAAACGTCATTGTTTACAGCAATATATTGTGACGTTAAATACGCTGTTCGCCACGCAGTTTCTGAGTGGCTGCTCGTGCATCTGCCGAAAACACGTCTGCCACCTGGCTCCGGCGTCGACGAACGTGGGCGGACGTGTGAAATTGAGCAGACGACGCATGAGTTTGCTGTCGTCAGCACTTTGGTGGTTCACGTTACCTTAGTAACATCGGGCAGTCAACATTTACGTCAATAAAAGGTTATTCACCTCTGCTGGCGGGAACATTCAATCGAGAAATTTTGCGGTACAAATTGCGTGATATGCTCATTGCTAAAGACAAGATAGTGCATATGCCTGTTGTTATCATGGTCCCCTGGATTCTGTGTATTACCCGAAAGTAAAAAAAAAATCGTCGCCGGTGAATTTGGTGTCTGCACTGCATCAACGTCTGAATTTGTCGAAAAGCGCATATTTGGGAGAGTGAAGCTTTATTTTCTTTCTCTTTTCCTGCATTTCTGAACGAACACCGCATCGGCAAAAATTATACGTACCTAATGAAAGCGCTTGAGTGGCGCATGCTGAAGAACATGCGCTCGAAAATACTTGTACACCACAGACATTGGGAGCGCACGGAATGCTAGTCAATTTAGTAGCCCAACTACGCTTCACAACAGATTGACTACACAACTGACCACCAGACAACTAACGACTTCAAACTTCGATTCAATGGCCACAAGCCTTTCAATGTCCTCACTGAAGCTTACTAGATCGAACGGACACGGCACGTCAGCACACATGCAGACTCAAATATATTGGTGAACGTAAATTCAGATATACTTCAGCATCGCGAACTCGAAAGAAACATGTAGTCACATGTGTGGCACAGACTAGCTATCTCATTCAGAGTCTCAGAGAATCGTTAGGTAATGAAATCGTATATTGTAAACCGTATTTATAAACCTTTCTTTTTCCTCGAAGAGCTTGGCTAACGACAGCTGGGACCACAAAACACACGCAAACGCACACACACGCACACACACACACACACACGCCACACACACACACACGCACGCACACACACACACACCACACGCACCCACATACACATGCACGCAACACACGCACGCGCGCGCACACGCACACACACACGCACGCACAGCAGCACACCACGCACGCGCACACCACGCACTCACGCTCCTTTAGGCTCTCCCCTCCCCTCTGCCTACATGAATACAACGTGACCTGCTTCCCACACTTCACACACCTACACATTTCCCCACTTTGACACACCTAAACACATTAAAAGCTCCAAATCACCTAGTCTCACTCAGCTCACATCCGCTGCCACTCACTTTCACTCACTTGGAGCCGCACCTAGTTAAACACGCTGGTGGAGTGGGGCCCATTGAGATTCAGCTAGGGTAAGGCGATGAAGTACACATGCCTGCGGTGAGCGTGAGCACACCAGCGTGTTAGCATGGGTCTGTGCTGACTAGCATGAGTGGGAACACGAGTGAGTGCGGTTCAGTATATATATGCACATGAGTGTAATTATCACTGAACGCCTGGTGAATTGGAGGTTATTATGAGCGGTAACGTGTGAGTGTCAGCAGTCGAATGTGCAAGTGAGTGTGTGGCAGTGCGAGTGAGTAAACGTGAGTGTGAATATGACTTGAAAGCGTACTCTGAACTTGCTTTGAATTATTGAGCTTTTTAGTGAGCCTTTTAGTGACCTGGTGATTCCGATTAGTTATAGACATATCAGTTCAAGTAAGGTGAGCAAGTGGTACATTCCATGAATTGGAGTGCAGTCTGAGCCCATAAATCTGTTAGTTGGAGTGTGTCCGTAATTCCATGAATGTGATTTTGTGTAAGTCCGTGAATCTAAATGAGCCTGTCTGGTTCTGTTATTCTCGTAGATCTGACTGGCAAGAGAGCCCGGCTGAGTCTGAGTACGAGTCAGGCCGGCTGAGTAGAATCATGGTGAGTCTGAATCTGAGTTAACCTGACTGAGTAAAATTTTCGGGAGTCTGCGTCGGGTGCAGCCCATCACGAAAAAATATATTTTTATTGAGTCTTCGTCGGTTTCCTTTATCCTGCCGTCCTATGAAATCGCATAAGTGCCGAGTTTTGCCCGGCAGTCAGTTGCCCGCGCCTTGTATTGTAGTGCTTTCTTGCAAGGACGATGTCTTTTTATTTTATGGGTAAGTGACTAATAATATCAATAAACTGTAGGATTTACTGCTTGTGTGAATAATTCTTTGTGATTTCAAGTGACACTTTGCATTTGTGGTACGTAGACATATAAAGTGTCGGTGCTACAGCATACAATTTTTTTTGTGTGTGTGTGAGCAATTCTATTGTACTGCCTTTTCTTGCCAATGTGACGTTCGCTATCATCCTGTATCCGAATGTTTTACTTGACTCCCCACCCACTCCCCCCTCCCTTCTCTCTTCAATTGTAATGCATTTGGCGCTGCGGGTACAAAAAAAATGTAGATAGAATAAAATAATAAATAAGTCCCCCAAAATTTCAAACCAATGCTTTCATTCGCTGCAGTATATCAGCCGCCACCCAATGCTCTTTCGGTGATTACTAGGAGGAGACAAAGGACGTTAGGGACACGGCAGGAAAGGACACGGCGACAGAGGGCCCTTTGGGCTACCGCCTGTACGTACCCTGATTTTCTCCACTTGGACTTGATTGTCTTGGGTGCAGTAGTGCCGAGTGCGCGGCTGGTGCCACAAAGAACGAGGTGCGCTTCCTCCGCTGCCAAAAGCAATACAGAGAAGAGCGGAACGGGGCCTTCCGGGTCCGAGAAAGCTTTTCGTGCTTGGGATGGCAATTAAGTTGGAGGCCACTGTGCCACTATGTGACCTTTGAGTCGCGCTTCCGTGGCGCATCTGTGCCTTCAGAAGTAGGGAAAAAATAAGAAGAAACAAAAAGAAAAAAAAAGTCTCCGCACTTGACCTTATTTCTAGACACTTAGCCTCACCTATAGTAAGGGTAAAGCGGAAACCTGCGCACGAGACACATATATAAAACATCTCGCAAAAGCTTTTCACCGCCTAACAGAGTAAGGAGCTGGTATAAAAGTAAAAAAAAAAGAAAACTGGCGTGGTAGCCTTAGCTTGGAGGTAACAGTAATAGAATAATGTTGGAAAAAAATCTGTTGTAGCGATATTAGCAACACAATTTAGAATAAACGTAACGATCAAGTTTACAGGTCTTTCTTCTTTGCTCTCTTTACTTATGTTTTTTCTGTAGTGAAGAGGATTATTTTGATCTACATGAGCTAGTCAATAGCAAGATAATATATTCTATTTACGTTCGCAGCACGTAAATTGCACATTAGGCCTACAAGATGGTGAAAACGAGAACTATACAGTGAGAACGATGCCACGTAGGGACCAATAGTCAGGATCGTGGCGCAGTGTGCGAGAGCCTGGTGAGAGGCATTATAACATTATACATTTTTAAATGAGTCCTGGGGTGTTGTGTGCGGTATGTTCCGGAAAATGCGTTTATTTTCCCACAATAGTAACACGTATTTATGTGTAAGACAGGCTGTGTGCGAGACAGAATTTGACAACAAATGCTACTAGGTGACCTTATAAGAGCTACAGCTCTGATATATATGTATATTATACAGTGTGTCCCAACTACCATGCACCAAAATTTGAAAATTTGCGCATGCCAGTTACCTGGACAGAGGCAGGGTAATGTTGTTTGCCGTCGCTTGGCGACACTCTGATTATTTTTTTGCATTGCATCTGATTACTTCATTATTCAGACTTAATTATTCACCATCTCAAATATGCTAATTAGATAAAAGTGTCAATAAAAAATTGTAGAGCTACATGAAAAACTCCCGATACAACTTTCTGTTGCTGAATACATAAGTGTTTTTCCGAGCGTGTAAGAAGCCCGCGAATACACGCAAATTGCCACGAGGGGCGAGTCGCGCTGCAATTTTGCGTGAATTCGGGGGCTTCATTCGCAATCGGAAAAACACTTTTGTGTATCACGTATTGAGCAAAACAAATCTGTGTAGGGAGCCTTTCATGTTGCCCTATACTGTTTGCAATTTTGTCAGTTACATTTTTCGCCTAATTGCAGCATTTGAGAAGTTCATTAAGTAACTTAGACGAATTGTGTAATTAGGTGGAATGCAAAAAATAATGTAAGTATCTCCAAGCGATGAAAACATTACGTTGGTTTTGTCCAGCAATGGGGCATTTGCATATGTTTAAATCTTGATACATGCAAGTTGGGACACCCTGTATATGAACGAGAAGAAGGTAAACAGAGGGGCCTGATTTTTATTAGTCGTATTACAAGAAGCCAACAGACAATGGCACCAAGGACAGCATAGGGGAAATTATCTGTAGTTCCTAATTGAATTAAAGAAATTTTAAATAAATGCAAATGAAAATGGATGAAAAATAACTGGCTGCAGGTGGAACACGAACCCACGTCTTCGCATTACGGGCACGGTTGCTCCAATGGGTCGTGAAGCTACGGGCGAAAAGCGCTTCCGAACAAATTGTCACCGACATCAGCAAGGGTGGTTAAGGGAGTAGCGCTTGGAGCACGACTATGTGAAGAGGGAACAAATATTGGGAAAGAAAAAAAGCGTTTTTTTTATTTAAAACGAGGCACAGTTTAATTCATTCAGTGAAAATTAAATTCATAATCATTTTTATATATACGCGGGGCGAGGAAAGAAAGGACTACTGTATCATTATCAAATAATTCTATTTTTTTTCAGCACCCACTATAAGAAGGGCCGGGCCGTTGATGCCGCTATCACTTGCAATGCAATGCGGCTCTTGAAGTGTGCAAAAAGTTGCGCTCCTGAAGTTCACCTGTTACAATACGCCCCCCTCACACGCGTTATTTTGCTTGTGGACATTTGTCTGAGTTCGCTGCCGCGGGTAGTTTCCTCGCTTCTTAACCTGTTTAGTGAAATTTAGTGAGTTGCGACCACCAGATAATTGTTTACTTCAGTTGTTTTCGTGCAGCTTCGTTAGCCAACGCGTTTGGGGTCCGACGATTGGACCAGCATTCTACAGTGAAAGGTTTTGTCGGTCTCCAAAGAAAGTATGTACTGTGCAGGGGTGCGATTTCGGCACCCATGTAGCTGCCTTTCTGCTGCATCGCTTTCGGCGCTGAAATCTCGAAATGGCAATGAAGTCGAATGGCTGGACATTTGAGAATATAGCTCTAATGGCCGGCCACCAAAAAAAAAAATTTTGCGCCTTTGATATCGAAACAACGTCACTTCTGTTTTTAATGGATATTACGTCACATGATTATTTCTTCCGCTGGAAGTGTTCCTTCGTTGGAACACAAATGTCGCTAAGCCCCATAAGCCACCGATGAACCGCCATGTTTGGAACGTATGGGCTTCTATGGAAGGTTCGCTACCATTCACCTTGTTACGCGTGCGATGCTTTTACCAAATGAGCTACCGTGACGGCGGTTTCCCATCCATTCTCTGCGGTATCTAGATTAACCTGCTAGAACTAACCATGAGAATGTTAGCCAGCGCCGCGACTCATCGCCTTGGTGGCGGATGTGGAACATACTTTCTGCCGCAGGCGTGACGTCTACGTAAACTTTTTGGGTCAATAAACCCACACATGCCACCTTCATGAAGGCACCAAAGCTGCCGGATTGGAGACCCTCGATATGTAATGAAAGAGAGGAAGGAAACCGAAAGGCCCGATAATTATCAGTCATATTACAAGTAAAGTCACTGGAACCTGGAAAGTACCGCAACCGCCGGAGCGCGCGCAGGCAACACTGCGCTGTTGTTGCCAGGTTTGGTTCAACGCGTCTCTCGTGCGGCAGTCGCTCAGCTATTTCTCTTCGCTTTCAGCGGTTTATATTATCGCAAATCGACAGATTTCATCGTCGTTTACATAAAAGATGACATGGTGCATCTTCTATGCGTGCGGAGTAGAGATAAGTACGATCGGAAAATTTTTACAGGCGCCAAATTGCATGCAGCGAGACCAGTGAACAGGCGCTCAAGCGGCCGTTCTGTCGTTTGTTCACCTTCCCGATAAGTTTTGTGCTCGTTGGGAAGCTATTAAAGGAGTGTACTAAACTGTGCTTGGGAGGGGGGGGGGGGGGGGGGGGACAGCGTGCATAGTTAGGCAACATACTCGTGCTTTAAGCATTTTCTATGTCACAGGCCTACGTGAATCTCGGGTTTGTTCACATTGACTGTTTTGCCCTCGTAGGTAACCCGTAGCTATTCGACGCCTTGCGGAAAACGCGAGCACCTTTTCTTTGAGTTTACTAGGCTTGCTACAGTGAAGAACAGCATGATGGTTGTCTCCGTGGGACCTGTGAAATCCACAAACAAAACTATGTTTCGCTTAGCTAGATACGATATAAATTACGCGTATTCGGAAAGTGTAGCATTCAACTGAGCACCAGCCGTTGTAAATGGAAAACGAACTCGATGCTCCTGTGTCACACAGGATTTTTTAGGCTGACTAGGTATCAAGCGCTGCCACGCATCGTTTATAAGCAAGGATGTAATTGCTTTCGAACGTGGCTACTGATTTACTCGCGCTCCAAACGATTGATACAGATCGACTTTGACGAAGGTAAACGGTCCCTGAGTGCAACACAAAGAAAGATATGCTAAAACAGATTGATCCAGGTCATGTTCCCGTTGTTTGAAGCTGTAATAAACAACAACTCACAAGCAAATGTATGCTTTAATATTAGATATTGACAGGTCGACAGATCTTTATCTCAGTGGTTTTCTCACGACATTATGGTATTTTTGACACAGTCACCCGCATTCCGACACTCTTCGAGACACATTTTGCTTGGTTCTGCGTATTTCTGAACATCTCGATCCTCGTTTTGTTTGCGCAAGGCGAATCGCAGAAAAAAAAAAAGTTTGGTTTCGAGCTCTGTTCCTTCAGCACACCAGCCTGATTCGCTACCCATTCCACCATGGATAACCCAGTGACCGGGCAGGCGGGAAAATGGTTAGAGATAAACATGCATAGCCCCTGGAAAGTTCTTGAAGTACCCCAAGAATGTCAACGCATTAAAAAAAAAGGGAGGAGGGACCACAATAAAGCGTTGGTCGGAGAATAGAGAACAAACCAAAGTCATCACTGTACTCGCGAACGCGGTCGTTCCGTGCAGTCATAACACCACCCTTTCGCATCCTGAACGTAGACGGCGGACCCGCATTCTTGTGTGAAAAGTTGTGCGACGAAACCGCCGCTATACGCAGCCGCGTGTACTCCGAGTGCGCAACTTGAGAGAACTAGTGTGCCACTCAGCCCTACCCTTTCACCTCCCCCCCCCCCCTCCCATCTAACCTCTCTGGTTAAGTTTACATCAAGCAGTCTCGCTGCGAAACCCTTCGCAGCGCGGAAAACACGGCTCCATTGGCAGCGACACTAAATCGTGCCCGAACAGTGTGGTTCTGCGCGCAGAGCTATTTATCTTCTCGACATGGGTGCACTCTGGCACGAAGAACGCACAAACACGCATACAAATTTCTGCAACCGGTGATCTATTGCGGCAGTCCTCTTGCATATTTTTTTCTATCTTGCCGTCACGTACCTTTCGACGTGCTCTCGCTCTCTACACTAAGCTTTCTGCAGACGATGCCATTGCATATAGGGCGGCTGTGCGGCTTATGACATCATCGTCATCGTGTTAACATGCCAACTTAGTAAACATCGTTTTCAGCAACTGAATAAGCGAGGGTCTTGTGTTCCCTAGCATGTGTTCACCTCTGGAGATGTGTTGTCAGTCCCCGTGAGCGCATTGCTCATGTTGCCGTAAATGGAGACACTGATTTTGGCAACTAATGGTGTTCTTTGCTGTGACTTAGCCACATTAGGATCGGATGTCGTGATCTCGTATAGTTTCTCGTGTTAGCTTCTCGTGTATCCGCAATCATTTGTAGATGTAGATCGAGGCATTCAACTGCATTGAACAGGATAAAAGCTTCTTCTTCTTTCTGTGGTTTTACGTGCCAAAACCAGTTCTGAATATGAGGCACGCCGTAATGGAGGGCTCCGGATTAATTTTGACCACCTGTGGTTCTTTAACGTGCACTACAACGCAAGCACACGGGCGTTTTTGCATTTCGCCTTCATCGAAATGCGGCCGCCGGGGCCGGGATTCGATCCCGCGACCTCGTGCTCAGCGAACAGGATAAAAGCATGGTGGGTGTATGTCTTGTGTACTCTCATATTTAGTATATTCATCTGCTAAATATATCTTAAAGGGTATCTTAAGAAACACATAACCGGTCTCAACATGCGTCATATTCTCACAAAGCAATGAAGGCATTGCTACAATATCTAAAATCGGCTTACCTCAACCACCGATTGTAGAGGAGATGAGCAGCCCTACGTGGACGCACTGTTAATGGCTTCCTTTTTAAAGCGAAGCTTTGTACCTCTACCAGCCAAGGGTTCTGTCGTGTCTGTCGTTGTAATCAAAAAAAGATCCCCACGAACCGCTAACAATTGCAGGTATAGCAGTATAGCTTACTCGAATTCAGGCATTCAGCGTACAACTAAGCACTCGTATTCGCAAGAAAAACCGCAAGAACAAGCTTCAAAGTGATGAGCCAACATGATGGATGGTAAGGGCTGCGGGCAAACAACGGAAACAGGCTCGGCGCGGTCCGTAAGATTAGATTGCAGCTGCTGCAAAGCTTATGCAGCTGCTTGAAAGAGGGTTGACGTCATTCGAAACCCTTCCAGCCTAGTAACTGCTTCATTCATTTTCTAGACTACCCCACTATGGGTAGACTACGGAAAGAGTTAGCATTCGTGTGCTTCACCAATGCAAAACAACCAGCTACCATTCGCGGAACGTGCATTGATTTAACCTTGGCAAAGAAAGTAACTACAGTGAAAACTGAAAATTTGAGTGTATATCACACCGATCATAAAGCAGTAGTGAACATTGTTGTGGAGTAAATAATAATAAAGGCCGTGGTTAAAGTTACGTTGTAGTTTGTGAAATATCAAGTGCGCCGCAGTCACCATGAGGGTGGCGTAAAAAGCTTCGCTTTCCAACTACCTTCACAGGGTGGATTGGCGGGCAATTTTTTCTTATATCGATTGCCGAGATTGTTTTTATGTTTCTTGCATTTATTCTGGAATTTGAACTTCACTGATCTTTGCGTTGCGTGCATAAGCTTATGTGAACGCTGATGAATGAAGACGGGTTAAGAAAACGACTACAAGTCAAAACTTGCTCAGATAATTCCGTATGTGCAGTCGGCATGAAAGATTACAAACCATAGAATGAGAGAAAAGACACCGAATATTTCTGCAATCTATGCTAGGAGCCTTGCATTTTGATTATCAGTCTGTACTAGCATATGTCACAAACTTACTTTTGTATGGTTTTACCTGCTGTGGTCACAAATTCTTTGGAAAATCAGTTTTTTTTTATCCTGCAGTACATAAACTGTTTGCGCTATCTGTACATGGCATTCATCACAGTTGTCCTACATTTTAAACACTGCCAGTGTGTATAGCAGATATCACTCTAACTTCTCCATCAGCTCTCCTTTCGTCAAGCGCCACGCGGAGCCCAAACGTTGTGCCAAAGCTGGAACAACTTGATAAATGAGACTTACAGTCGCTCATCGGGAGATAATTGACAATCCTGCGCAAGTGTCTACAAAATAGCTGTCGAAAGTGAGTCCCCAGAAAATGGGAAGTTGTGGCATTAACAAAGATTTTTTGGAAAAAAAAGTAAGCACAGGAGCGCAGAGTTTACGGAGCACACCAGTTGAAAAGAGTTTGGCCCAATTGCCCCACTTCTTTTTCCGTTCGAATCCCTAGCTGACACCTTTCTCCGGCCTGTGAAGCCTTGAAGAGGTCACGATCGATATCTTTCCCACTCTGTGGAGCGTATGAGGAGCACAAGCCCCTCGGCAGAGCGGATCGAAGCTGTCACACTCCCATCGCGAGAGCTTAGAGAGTTTTGAGACCGACGAAGATGTCCTGGCACCGGTGCACACATGAGGCCCGCTGTAAGCCACCTCAGGGGCTTTCCGTTCTCTTCTTCAATTTGATAACCCTGTACAAACCGGTTCTGGAGGCAGCTGTCAGCTGACCACTGCGGTAGGCGGTTTCTGAGCATGAAGGTTTTCCCGCAGAACTGAGCCGACGCTTAGACTTCTCGTACCCAGAGGAACAAA